>NW_011502080.1:0-750 GCF_000495115.2 Populus euphratica | reverse complement strand
TCCATATGGGGCCTACGAAATCAAAAATCCAAAGAATGACAATGTTTTCAAGGTAAATGTACATCATCTAAAAGTTTACTTTGATAATTTTTCAGTTGAACATGACTCTATTTAATTGGGTGAGCCTGTATATAAAGATTGATTTTTTTTTTCTCATATATATTTTTGTGTTTCATTTTGAGTGATTTTTGCTAGTTTCTCTCACCCTAGTCAAATGGCGAATAACGGTATTCCGTGACTTAAGTCGGTTATTTCAGTTTCCCACAATAACTGATATATGTGTATATATTTATGCAATTCTTTGAATCTCTCTTCCAATTCTCATTTGAAAATGAACACTAATCTTGAAAAATTGAAAAGGTATTTTCCCGCTTTCCCTCAGAATGCGATTATAAAAATTTACCATGCTAGATGTGCAAGATTGAGATTGTTAATGAATCATGGAATTCCTAAAAATATTCGCTGGTTGATTGAAGCAAAGGTCCGATTATCAGGTGAGTCCTCTAACTCCTTCATTTCACACATGCCTAGAACAAGTAAAAGCACTTTTGTAAAGAAACGTTGTGCAAAACGATTGGAAGTCTGTCATCGATATGCTAGATGGACTTGTAATGCACAATGTCATTTTTTAGGAATATAGGTGGACTTGTAATACACAATGTCGTTCTTTTGGAATGGTATCTATAAACCGTGAAGATAAAATACAATTCATTAAGGATGGCCTGAGTAAGGAGTCTTTAGATAATCTTC
>NW_011502117.1:22563-25801 GCF_000495115.2 Populus euphratica | reverse complement strand
AGCTAGAAAAGTCGAGGCACTAGAATTGAAAAAGAGTGGTCAATTAAAATCTATTGAAAACATTGTGTGTCAAATTTGTGAAACAAATGAACACTCAACCAGTAACTGTCCAACCTTGCCTTCTTTTAAGGAATGTCTCCATGAACAAGCCCATGCTTTAAACAGTTTCCAAAGGCCCAACCACAACCCATACTCATAAACATACAACCCTGGTTGGAGAAATCACCCAAATTTTAGTTGGAAGAGTGAGAACAACAATGCACAAACTTCACAACCACCATTTCAAGCACACCAAACAATGCACAAACTTCACAACCACCGTTTCAAGCACACCACAATTTCCAAAATTCTCATAGATATGCACCTCCTTATGCTCCACCTCCTAGAAGAAATCTTGAGGAAACATTGCATGCATTCATTAAAAAGCAAGAGACAATCAATACTCAACTTGCTCAAAACATGACAGATTTTAAAGATACTCTTGCTAAATTAACATCTGCTCTTAGTTTCCAAGAGAAAGGTAAGTTTCCATCTCAACTACAACAAAATCCAAAGGGGCAATATAATGCAAATGCAAGTAGTTCTAGAAACCAACACATAGATCAAGTCAAATCAGTCACTACTCTGCGCAGTGGTAAGGTTATTGAAAAACCCACTCTTGAACCTTATGAGAAAGATGATGAGTCAATCTCTGAGGGTAAGGAAGGGGTTGAATCTGAAAATTGCAAAGAAACGACTGATTCACCACCAATACTTCCATTTCCTCATACCATGACCAAACAAAGGAAAGTCAATCACAACTCTGAAATTTTTGAAATTTTCAAACAGGTAAGGATCAATATACCTTTGCTGGATGCTATTAAACAGGTTCCTTCCTATGCTAAATTTTTGAAAGATCTATGCATTGTGAAGAGGAAACTGAATGTGAAAAAGAAAGCCTTTCTAGCCGAACAAGTAAGTGTTATTCTTCAAAACAATAATGCTTTGAAATATAAAGACCCTGGTTGTCCTACAATTTCTTGCTTTATTGGAGAGCATAAAATTGAAAGAGCCTTACTTGATCTCGGTGCTAATGTGAATTTACTTCCATATTCACTTTTTCAGAGTCTCAATCTAGGTGAGTTAAAACCAACTTCTATATCTCTTTTACTTGCCGATAGATCTGTAAAAGTGCCTAGAGGAATAATTGAAGATGTGTTAGTACAAGTCGATAAATTCATTTATCCTGTGGATTTTATTGTCTTGGACACAGAACCTGTTGAAGCATGTAATTCATTTCTTGTTATTTTAGGACGTCCATTTCTTGCAACCTCTAACGCATTGATTAATTGTAGGAATGGACTGATGAAGCTATCATTTGGAAACATGACATTGGAGATGAATATTTTCAACATTTGCAAGCAACCTGGAGATGATAATGATTTACAAGAAGTAGATCATATTGACGAATTAGTTTATGATCAACTTGAATCTACTTTATGAATTAGTAAAAATGAGTTAGATGAAGATTTGCAAATGATTTATTCTGAGAAAGAAATCACAGATGAAAAACGCACCGAAAATGTTGATGCGGATCTTTTGTCCAAAGTGACAACAAATTCGACATCTAACATCACGCCAATCGATGATTACTTTCCTAACAAATCCTTACTTTCTCTTAGTCCAATGCCTTGGTATGATAAAAATATCAATTTTCTTGCTTTAGGAGTTTTGCCAACTGATTGGAGTATCCAAGACAAAGAAACGTTTTTGAACGAAGTGAAGAGCTTTTATTGTGATGACCCTAACTTATTCAAATATTGTCCTAATCAAATATTTAAAAGATTCATTCCCGACAATGAGGTAAGTAGTGTCATTAAACTTTGTCATTCTAAAGCATGTGAAAGTTATTTCTTGTCAAAAAAGACAGCTACAAAAATCTTTCAAAATGGATTTTATTGGCCCACCATGTTCAAGGACACGCATGCATTTTGCAAAACTTGTGAAAATTATCAAAAAGTTGATACTGGTCAAAAAGTTTTGTTTAATAATTCTCAACTCTATGCATTCCCTAGAGAGCTAAGACCAAGATGGACCAATCCTTATGGGGCCTGTGATATTGAGAATTCAATGAATGACAATGTTTTTAAGGAAAATAGACATCGTTTGAAAGCTTACTTTGATAATTTTCCTAGTGAAAATAAATCAACTGGTTTGAATGATCTTGTAGATAAAGGTTGATTATTTTATTTTTCTCACATTGTTTTTGTGTTTCTTTTTGAGTGATTTTTGCTAGTTTCTCTCACCCCGGTCAAATGACGGACAACGGTACTCCGTGACTTAAGTCGGTTCTTTCAGTTTCCCACAATAACTGATATTTGTGTATATATTTGTGCAATTCTCTGAATCTCTCTTCCAATTCTCATTTGAAAATGGACACTAATCTTGAAAAATTAAAAAAGTATTTTCCCGCTCTGCCTCAGAATGCGATTACAAAACTTTACCGTGCTAGATGTGCAGGATTGAGATTGTTAAAGAATCATGGAATTCCTGAAGATATTCGCTGGTTGATTGAAGCAAAGGTTCGATTATCAGGTGAGTCCTCGAACTCCTTCATTTCACAGATGCCTGGAATAGGTAAAAGCACTTTTGCAAAGAAACGTCGTGCGAAACGACTGAAAGTCTGTCATCGATGTGCTAGATGGACTTGTAATACACAATGTCGTTCTTTAGGAATGGTATCTATAAACCGTGAAGACAAAATACAATTCATTAAGGATGGCCTAACTAAGTAGTCTTTAGATAATCTTCTATTGACTCTTGAGACGCATCCTAGTGGAGATGTGCATCGTGCTATTCATGATTTATGGCGACTATTTCATAAAGAACATGATCGACTTAGTCTTGGGAATCTGACTAAAAAAGACCCTATTTGCCAGTTTGTAAGAAAAATGGATGGGAAGCCTATCCCCGACCCATAGAGGGCGTTCAAGCCGTTCTTGGATGTAAAACCAAGGGAAGATGTGAGCCACAATCACAACTACCTGTACATACATATGCTTTTTCAAAAGTAAATAAATAAATAAAGAGAGAGAGAGAGAGAGAGTGTGAGACTCCAGCTGGCCTACATATAGGTGTTATGATTGCCTTTATAATTTCTCATCTATAAACCCCTCTCTTCCTTCCTTTCATTTCTACTCAACCCATACATTCAACAAATACAGAAGTGTGTAGAAATGACAAGTTCCTCAGGTCATCA
>NW_011502117.1:3769-20277 GCF_000495115.2 Populus euphratica | reverse complement strand
TCCAGATCATGATCATGCTCTTCCTTTCTCTCTTTGTATTTTTTGTAATGTTTATACTTTGCTTTCATTAATATCAAGTTTATGCCTTTCATTTCCTTTCCTTTACTTAGTTAACTTTTATCTTATTTATGTTCTTATTTTGTTTATTTATTTTTCTTTCTTTCATAATGTTTAGCTAAGTTTATTATGTCAAGGTGAAAAGGTTAGACTAATGGTGTAAGAATAAGTATACTGTAAACTTAATATGGACTTTAATGTTTGATACTAACAAGTTTGTATTTGTTATCTTGTTCACTCTTTAATACTTTACTTGTTAAATGACTAATCTTGATTTATGTTGTATAACACTTGGTACAACAAATGCTATGTTGTATAACACTTGGACTAATCTTGATTTATGTTGTATAACACTTGACACAACAAATGTTTGGCACTTTAATAGTTCATACTGTATGGTATCACCGACACCTGAGCTATGAAAGGAACTTGATTTGTTGTTAACATAAGTTATAATTATGAATGCTTGATGAGATTTATAAGTACTACCATTAATCGAATAAGATGACTAATGTAATCATGTTAACAATCTATAATCTGATTGGAACCTCCTTTGTGTGTGGTTTCCAATTGAATAATAAGAGTTTATACTATACTTGTTTGACATACCATTAGTGGATCCTCTAACCTTGACATTTGGTATTATCATTGTTTAATCGTTACATTAATATTTCTTGTCAAAGTTCTCATCAACTTCTTCTTCTTCTTCTTCTCCTTCTTTTTCTTTATTATTACTACTACTACTACTAATATTACTACTAGTATTATTACTACTACTACTATTATTATTATTATTATTGTTGTTGTTGTTATTACTATTATTGTTGTTATTGTTATTGTGTTATTGTTATTTATAATTTGTACAATTAACCTCCTTGTGGTTCGACCCCGGTCTTGCCGAGTTATTTATTACTTCGACACTCCTGCACTTGGGAGAAGACATTAATCTTTTAGTCGTGTCAAAAATGTATGTGTATGTACAGGTAGTTGTGATTGTGGCTCACATCTTTCCTTGGTTTTACGTCCAAGAACGGCTTAAAGGCCCTCTATAGGTTGGGGATAGGCTTCCCATCCAGTTTTCTTAAAAACTAGCAAACAGGGTCTTTTTTAGTCAGATTCCCAAGACTATGTCAAGCATGTTCTTTATGAAAATGGGTTCGTAAGTCATGAATTGCACGATGTTTATCTCGATTATGATGAGACTTAAGAGTCAATAGAAGATCATCTAAAGACTCTCTGTGTTTTGAAATAAATCCCACCTTTTGACAATTTTCACATGTTTTGCGGGATGCATGGATTCCTTGAATATGGTGGGCCAGTAAAATTCACTTTGTAAGACTTCTACAGTCCTCTTTTTTAACGAGAAATGATCCTTACATGCCTTAGAGTGACAAAATTTAATGAAATTACTTACCTCATTGTCGTGAATGTATTTTTGAAATATTTAATCAAGACAATAATTGAACAAGTAAGGGTCATCCCAATAAAAATTTTGCACGTTGCTCAAAAATTTTCTTTTGTCTTCAGTACTCCAATGAGCTGGCCAAAATCCTGAAGAAAGAAAATTGATATTTTTAGCAAACCAAGGCATTGAACTATGAGAAAGTTGAGATTTATCAGGAAAGTAATCATGGCATGAGGAAATGGAAGTGCTGGCAGGGAATCAGTCTTTTCCTTGCAATGTTCAAATTCAACCCTTCCTTACCCTCAGAGATTGACTCATCGTCTTTCTCACAAGGTTCAAGAATTGGTTTTTGAATAACCTTACCACTACGAAGAGTGATGACTGATTTAACTTGATCCATGTGTTGACTTCCTGAACTACTTGCATTTGCATTGTATTACCCCTTGGGATTTTGTTGTGGTTGGGATAGAAACTAACCTTGCTCTTGAAAACTGAGAGCAAATGTGAATTTTGCAAGAGTGTTTTTAAAATCTGTTATGCTTTGAGTAAGTTGAGCGTTGATTGTCTCTTACTTTTCAATGAATGCATACAATGTTTCCTCAAAATTAGTTCTAAGAGGTGGAGCATAAGAAGATGCATATCCATAAGAATTTTGGAAATTATGGTGTGATTGAAACTGTGGTGGTGAAGTTTGTGCATTATCACTCTTCCAACTGAAATTTAGGTGATTTCTCCAACCAGGGTCGTATGTTTGCAAGTATGGGTTATAATTGGGCCATTGGAAACTGTTTAAAGCATGGGTTTGTTCATAGAGACATTCCTTAAAAGAAGGCAAGGTTGGACAATTATTGGTTGAGTGTTCATTTGTTTGACACACAATGTTTTCAACAGATTTTAATTGACCACTCCTTTTCAATTCTAGTGCCTCGACTTTTCTAGCAAAAGATGCAAACTTGGCTTGAAGGTTATGATCTTCCCTAAGGTTGTATATACATCCACTAGATGTATGAGGTTGAGTTTTACTCAGTGCCTCATAAGTACCGGCGGTGTCCCAATTTTGAGCATTTTCAGCTAACAAGTCTAAGTACTCCATTGCTTCACTAGGGTCTTTATCTTCAAAAGTTTCATTGCACATCAATTCAACCATTTACCTATCTCTAGGTGTTAACCCTTCATAAAAATGTGAAACCAATCTCCATGTTTCAAAACCATGATGAGGGCAAGTACTAAGCAAGTCTCGATACCTATCCCAACATTGGTAAAATGTTTCTCCTGGTTCTTGAGTGAAAGTAGTGATTTGTCTTTTGAAAGAGTTTTTTCTATGAGATAGGAAAAACTTCTTCAAAAACTGTTGTTGCATTTCATCCCAAGCACAAATGGATCCTGGTCTTAAATTTTGTAGCCATGTTGTAGCTTTATCTTTTAATGAAAAAGGAAAAAGCTTTAATCTGATGGTGTTCATGCTACAATTTAAATTATTATATGTGTTCCAGACCTCCTCAAATTCCCTTAAATGCAAGTATGGATCTTCCAATTCTAAGCCATGAAAAGAAGGTAAAAGTTGAATAATACCTGGTTTAAAATTAAAATGAGATGCATCAAGAGAAAAAACTATGCATGATGGTGCACTTGTTGTTGTGGGATTCATGTGGTCTCTAAGTGTTCTAGCACGGTTATTCTCATTATTCTCATTATGAAGTGATTGATTATCTTCTTCGGCCATATTTTCTGAAAATAATGAGGATACCCTACAAAGTCTACCACTTGATGTACGTGACCACACTCTCATGCACGTGTAGGAATAGAATAAAAGGAAAAAGAAAGTAAAGGAAGAAGAAACAAGAGAAAAGAAACAAAGTTATCTACAAGAAAAGTGAAAAGAGAAAATAAAATAACTACTATAATTTATACAAAAACTTACCTCCCCGGCACTTACCTCCCCGGCAACGGCGCCAAAAACTTGACACTACCAAAAGATTGATGTCTTCTCCCAAGTGCAGGGGTGTCGAAGTAATAAATAACCTGGCAAGACCGGGGTCGAACCACAGGGAGGTTAATTGAACAAATTATAAACAACAATAATACAACAACAATAGTAACAACAACAACAATAACAACAACAATAGCAATAACAATAACAATAATAATAATAATAAGAATAATGATAATAATAATAGTAGTAGTAGTAGTAGTAGTAGTAGTAGTAGTAGTAGTAATAATAATAATAATAGTAATAATAATAATAATAATAATAATAAAGAAAAAGAAGGAGAAGAAGAAGAAGATGATGAGAACTTTGAGATGGAATATTAATGTAACGATTAAACAATGATAATAACAAATGTCAAGGTTAGAGGATCCACTAATGGTATGTCAAATAAGTATAGTATAAACTCTTATTATTCAATTGGAAACCACACATAAAGGAGGTTCCAATCAGATTATATATTGTTAACATGATTACATTAGTCATCTTATTCGATTAATGCTAATACTTGAAATCTCGTCAAGCATTCATGATTATAACTTATGTTAACAACCAATCAAGTTCCTTTCATAGCTCAGGTGTCGGTTATATCATACAGTATGAACTATAAAAGTGCCAAGCATTTGTTGTACCAAGTGTTATACAACATAAATCAAGATTAGTCATTTAACAAGCAAAGTATTAAAGAGTGAACAAGATAACAAATACAAAGCATGTTAGTATCAAACATCAAAGTCCATATTAAATTTACACTATAATTATTCTTACACCATTAGTGTAACCTTTTCACCTTGACCTAATAAACTTAGCAACATATAATAAAAGAAAGACAAATAAATAAACAACATAAGAACATAAATAAGATAAGAGTTAACTAAGTAAATGAAAGGAATTGAAAGGCATAAACTTGATATTAATGAAAGCAAAGGATAAACATTACAAAAAAATACAAAGAGAGAAAGAAAAAGCATGATCTTGATCTGGAGACCAAGATGCCTAAATGCATGGCAAATGCCTCCTTTTATAGGCCAAAATTAGGAACTATTGATTTGATAACTAATTGATGAGTGGGTGACCAACTCTTGACTTGGTGACAATTCTTATTTTCTCTTGTCTGCCCAAAACGTCATTGATAACGTCAAAATTGGAGCCATTTAAAAACATGAAAGTTGTAGGAAATTATCTCAGCTTTCTTGTGTAAAATATTCAGCTCATTTCGACTTCTAGAACTCTAGATATGGCCAAAATACTGAACAATACTCGGGCTAGAGGACAGATTCGAGCTTCTTTGTTGTTGCAATAATTTGGACTTGAAAATGATCTTTTTAGATCTTGGGATCCATATGAAAGTTGTATACCTATGTCTTACCTTTCCATCCATATAAAATAGACCTAAATCTTAGATCTATAGATCCAGATATGACCCAATTACCGCACAGTGTTCCGGTTTGGATTGCACCAACATCTCTTTTCTAAGTTTGGCCATCTCTTTATCCTTTCAATTTCAGTTCTTAAATTCATCAATCAATCCTTTCATTTATATGAGAGGCCTGCATTTAAAATGAACATTTACCACAAATTAAAGGTATCTTACATTATTAGATATATTATTATAAAACATGCTTTAGTTAAGGAGTTATTGATACTTCAAGTGCAAAATGATGATATAAAACCATGATAAAAATGCACTTTTAAGTGCTAATCATAACACTTGGTACAACAAATGTTTGACACTTTCATAACCCAACTGTATGGTATAACCTACACCTATGCTGTGAAAGGAACTTGATTTGTTGTTAACATAAGTTATAATTATAAATGTCTCATAATATTTACAAGTATTAATATTATTTGAATAAGTTAACTAATATAATTGATTAGTACTTAAAAGTGCATTTTTATCAAGGTTTTATATCATCATTTTGCACTTAAAGTATCAATAACTCCTTAACTAAAAGCATGTTTTATAATAATATATCTAATAATATAAGATACCTTTAATTTGTGGTAAATGTTAATTTTAAATGCAGGCCTATCAAATAAATAAAAGGATTAATTGATGAATTTAAGAACTTAAATTGAAAGGACAAAGAGATGACCAAATTTAGAAAAGAGATGTCGGTGTAGTCGCTACTGGAACACTGTTCGATAATTAGATCATATCTGGAGTTGTAGATCTCAGATTTAGGTCCACGTTATATGGATGGAAAGGTAAGATATAGGCCTACAACTTTCATATGGAGCCCAAGATCTAAAAAAACCATTTTCAAGTCCAAATTGGAGCAACAACAAAGAAGTCTGAATCTATCTTCCAGCCCGAGCAATGTTCAGTGTTTGGCCCATATCTGGAGTTCTAGAAGTCCAAATTAGCTAAAGTTTTAATATAAGAAAGCTGATACAATTTTCTACAACTTTCATGTTGCAAGTGGTTCCAATTTTGAAGTTATCAATGACGTTTTGGGCAGACAAGAGAAGATAAAGATTGTCACCAAGTCAAGAGTTGGCCACCCACTCATCAATAAGTCATCAAATCAATAGTTCCCAATTTTGTCCTATAAAAGAAGGCATTTGCCATGCATTTAGGCATCTTGGCTTCCAGATCAAGATCATGCTCTTCCTTTCTCTATTTGTATTTTTTGTAATGTTTATGCTTTGCTTTCATTAATATCACGTTTATGCCTTTCATTTCCTTTCATTTACTTAGTTAACTTTTATCTTATTTTGTTTATTTATTTTTTTTCTTTCATTATGTCTAGCTAAGTTTATTATGTCAAGGTGAAAGGGTTACACTAATGGTGTAAGAATAAGTATAGTGTAAAATCAATATGGACTTTAATGTTTAATGCTAACATGTTTTGTATTTGTTATCTTGTTCACTCTTTAATACTTTGCTTGTTAAATGACAAATCTTGATTTATATTGTATAACACTTGGCACAATAAATACTTGGCACTCTCATAGCCCATATTGTATGGTATAACCGACACCTGAGCTATGAAAGGAACTTGATTTGTTGTTAACATAAGTTATAATCATGAATGTTTGATGAGATTTACAAGTATTAGCATTAATCGAATAAGATGACTAATGTAATCATGTTAAGAATCTATAATCAGATTGGAACCTCCTTTGTGTGTGGTTTCCAATTGAATAATAAGAGTTTATACTATACTTGTTTGACATACCATTAGTGGAACCTCTAACCTTGACATTTGTTATTACCATTGTTTATTCGTTACATTAATATTCCATCTCAAAGTTCTCATCTTCTTCTTCTTCTCCTCCTTCTTTTTCTTTATTATTATTATTATTATTATTACTACTACTACTACTACTACTACTACTATTATTAGTATTATTATTGCTACTATTGTTGTTGTTGTTGTTGTTATTGTTACTATTGTTGTTGTTTATAATTATTGTCTATAATTTGTACAATTAACCTCTCTGTGGTTCGACCCCGGTCTTGCCGGGTTATTTATTACTTCGACACTCCTGCACTTGGGAGAAGACATCAATCTTTTAGTCGTGTCAAGTTTTTGGCGTCGTTGTCGGGGAGGTCAGTTCTTGTATAAATTATAGTATTTATTAGAACATAATAAATATATAGAAGATTACTTACCAAAGTGTGGTAAAACAGATGCTTCCAAGTGAGAGATTCTGGGCTTATGAAACGAAAAGTTTCTGATGATGGATTTGTTAGATGTAGCTTGAATAATTGCAAACAGGAGAATAGAAGTGAAAGAAAAGAGACAAAAGAAGCTAATGGGATATCAAAAAAATGAACGAGGGAACAGCTGGTTTCTGTATACTTGCAGAAGTTGTGTAGGAATGCAGGTGACTCAATTATAGGGCCAGTTAATTAATGTTGCTAATTTATAGAAGTGATTGGTGTGAATAAAAGAACAAGTACGAGTTCCAACCAAAGGCAAGGAAAGGAAAGCACATAAAGTAACATTCTTTTCCATGCAATAAAAATTTTATAAATATAACAATTCTATAAAATATTTTTTCTAATAAACTTTATTTTTATTTTAAATTTATTAATTTAATATTATATAAATATTTTAAAAAATTAAATCTTTATTAATAATAAATATATATATTTATATAAATATAATAATATCACATATGATTAACGATTAACTACATAGCATGTTAAACTAACAAATGCCACTAAAACTCCTTTATTGAAAAAAAGAAACCCAACAATTGATCTAGTAGAAGGCCAAACATTTTGCATAGGAATGTCTGCAGACTTCACAAGGATGATTTGTAGTGTTCAAAACGCATGTCAACCCATGACCATGAGAGTCCATTAATACCACCCTGACCATTAATAATGGCTCACATCGAATTGTTTTCTACTCCTATTATTTTCTTGTTTCAGTAAAGGTAATATGCCTTGGTAATGCATCAGTACGAAGGCCACAAGTTGATAGCTAACTCTATATTTCTTGGGTCCAATGACTGGACCCGCAGAATGTAAATATTGAGAAGTAATAATGCATCTTTAGAACTTATGGTCAAGTCTTTGTTCATTTTCAGCATCTTTTGTTTCAATTATGTCGAATCTTTTGCAATATCAAGTACGGAAAGATTAGTAAAGCTGAAGCATCATTATGAAATAAAAATAAAAAGTAACCACTTATGATTGTCGGTTTTTGTTTTGTTAAGAGAAAAAAATCTATTCAGTCATATGTCATGTTGTAGACACGTGGTGTCATGATGATTATTCTTCTAATAAAGGATTTGGTTAGAAAAATTGTGGATGAAACAAAATAAAAAATTATTTATTTTATTAATAAAACTAAAAGAATAGGAGTTTTTATATAATATTAATATGAACCCTAGCTGGATTTGATAGAATTCACAAATCTAAAATTCATCTAACTCAAGTTTAACTATAAAATTGGGTTTACTATAATGAAAGATTTGCTTCAAAATAACAAAATTATAAACCACCCAATCAAAATGCCTACACATGCAGACAAGCAACAAAAATATAAAATCACAATTAAAGATTTGTGAATTATTTAAAGAGTTGAAGTTTAATAAAAAACTAAAAGAGGCAATATTTTTATTCTGCAATAATTTTTTTATTTTTTAAAATATTATTCACAAAAAATAATACTTATTCTAGAAAGCTAAGTAATCCTAGTTTTTCTAATGAATCGCACATAAATCCAATTTAAATAATACTCACACAAAATCAAAATTAGCTCAAACTAATTAAAATAAATAAAATAAACAAATTTAAAACTTAAACAAGTGTCAAAACTAGCCCAAACTAATTAAAATAATGAGAAGTAAATTAATTAACTCTCCACTTTTTACGTTGAACAATAATGATTAAATTAATTCATTTTTTACTAGTCATTTAAACACTAGAAAGCTTCTCCACTATTCACTGGGTCAAACAACGTCGACCCAAACCAAAATGGGTGGGCTAGGTCTACCCTTATCCAAAAAAAACAAAAAAAGATCTTGTGGACCAAGCTAGATCAACACCTTTGTGTTAAGCGGGCCCACCTTTTTTTTTTGGATTCCAGGCCAATTTCAGCCCAACTAGTATGGGCTTAGCGTAATATATTTGGGCCAGCCCATCTCTTTACATATTTATAATATAATAATATTATATTATATAATATAATAATATTATATATTAAGAAATATATTTTGACTTTAATAACTATTTTATTAAAATAATGAGAACTAAGTCAATATTTCAAAAATACTCAAAAATATTTTGTTTTTTATAGTATTTGGGATTACAAATTTACTTATAAAATATATTCTCGATATTAAAATTGTAGTTTTTTTATTGATATTAAAATGGTTAAGTTTTACCCGATAAGATAAAACTTTTTTATCTAGAAGACCTTTTCTTGAATTTTTGACAAATCAATTAATAGAAAACATAAAAATACCTTAGATTTTATCCGACAATCAAGTAATACAGTTTATTTTAAGTTAAATATTATTGAGGTGTTAATACATTTTTTTTATATAACCAGTCTTCATACCTAATTTCTAAAACAAGTTAAAATTTTTAATAATCAAAATATTAATATTAAGTAACTATTCCTATTCCATCTACACCATAGTATCAAACGAACATTGTTCTGAAATTAGCAATAAAGTGCACCGATCAATCACCTTCTCTCAGGCGTACAATGTCTCAAGTTGTGGCTGCATATGAAGGCGAAAAAACCCTGGAGGATATTTCTGAAGAGATCACTCCCTCGATCTCTCCTGCTTGAGTACCGGATGGTCAATACATATATCGTGTGTTTTGCCATGTTTCCATATCTATTGATTCTTCTTTCTTTCTTTTTTCATTGGTTTGTTTCCCTTGATCCTCCTTTTGATGAAAAACATGTACTCGTTGATATCATGTGATCATATCTATATATATATATATATATTGTTTCATGTTTTCAATTATAATTACCACCTTATTTATGTTTTGCTTTCGTCTTAGCAGCAGCAGTCTTCTTGCACTTGCGTATCCGAAAGGAGTACTTAAAAATCAGTAGCGCTTAGTTTCCAGTTTACATCAATCAAGTCTCGAAACTTAACTTGAGTCTTGGGAGACACTAGTAATTACACACGTTTGGTTAGCAGACATACCTTTTCCGTTGTATTAATTTCTATCATTTACCCATTAGTCTAATTCTCACAATAATAGATCAAAGGGAGGTTTCTGTACGGAGTGCTCTCACATATTCTTCATTGAGTGATACATCAAAAATAAATGCTTTCTTTATCAGAAAATAGCGATTTTACCATAACAATGCTTTGGTGAAGAAAAATATAGGAAAGTGAAGGTATATATCATCAATAATTATAATCTTTTTGACGTGGGCAGGCCATCACGGGATGGTTTCAGTGAATCCAGTGAGGACTTTAGGAAAGTGAAGGTATATATCATCAATAATTATTTTTATTGTTGAAAATAAAACGTGTTGATTGTACGTTTTCTACTTTGATAAAAGTACTTTTTAGAAGATAAAATGTTAGTCTATTTAAATTAAAGGAAAAGTAAAATTTTATGTGAAATTAATAGAGCGCTAATCTACTTCTTAGAAGATAACTGTATATTGTTCTACTTCCAAAAATTCATAGCCAAGACTTTCCATGTGAGAATAGCATAAATAATATATTCTGAATACAAAATGGTTGAGCTATTACAAGGTTTTCAAAGCAGCATTACTGACGGTGGTTATTATTATTACTTGACAATGGAAACAAAAGATGCTGAATTACGTGAATAGAGACTTGACCATAAATTTTAAAGATGCATTATTTCTTCTCAATGTTCACTTTCCGGTTGGACCCCAGAAATGGAGGGCAAGATATCAACTTTTGGCCTTCATACTGATGCTTTAGCTTTATTAAAAACAAAAGATTAACAAACGATGCTGTACATTTAACACAGACTTGACCATAAATTTTAAAGATTCCATGGGTTCAATCATACATTATTATTTTTCTGATAACGTCACAAAATCAATTCATTTCACGACGTATCAAGCCATTTAGCAGAGCTGTTAGCTGGGTATAGAAAAGACAGAAAACCATGTCAAGTCTTTCATTTAATAAGGCATTACCTTTATTTCTAATTCTCAATGTTCACATTCCGATTGGACCCAAGAAATGTAGCTTGGGGCCTTCGTCCAGATGCTTTAGCCTTTATTAATCTTTCTCTGCTTGAAGAGGGAAAAAAATGATTCTGAACACGAAGACTTGACCATAAATTTTCTCAATGTTAAAAAATCAAATCAATCAAATTTAATATAAAACAAAATTAAATTAAATGTTTACTTCAAAAGATGTATTAATAAATAATATAAAATTATTACTAAAACGTTAAACTTGTAAGTTTATAGTAACAATGTGTAATGGATAATTAGTTATTCATACATATAATAAAGAAGCATTGAGTCTAGGCATACCAAGATGATCCTAAACTA
Organism: Populus euphratica; assembly: GCF_000495115.2. Taxonomy (NCBI): domain Eukaryota; kingdom Viridiplantae; phylum Streptophyta; class Magnoliopsida; order Malpighiales; family Salicaceae; genus Populus; species Populus euphratica. The sequence continues at coordinate 8,852 of NW_011502117.1, read as the reverse complement.
AAGCTGTTAGAGGTGTAGGCTAACTTTGTTAGTTGTTATTCGCTTCTTCCATGTTCATGTATCGTGAAGCCTATTTCTTAATTTTAAAATGAAACGCTGTAGAAGATTTGTGTATACGATCAGCCGCTTAAGTTTTGCTAGAATTTATTTTTTTTTGGTTCGAGCCTTTTTAGTTTTTATAAAAACTTGTTTACCTTTGAGTCATATCACAATACTTGAATGATATATCAACATCTTTAACAGTGGCTAAAAGCTTGTAAGTATTGGGATTGAAGTCCTTTTGCTTATTTATTGGGGGGATTCTTCAAGATTTGCAACCACAAACTCAGCTTAATAAAGAAACCTTTTCAATAAAAGTCTTAAAACTTGACCTTAAATTTTACGTGATACATGAAGAAAGACTTGATCTTAAATTTTAAAGATGCATTATTACTTCTCAATGTTCACTTCATTGGACCCAAGAAATGTATGCTAAGCTATCAGCTTGTGGCCTTCATACTAATGCTTTAGCTTTTTTAATCTTTCTCTACTCGACAATACAAAAGATCGACATAATGGAAACAAAAGAAGCTGAACATGAATTATCCAAAAACAAAAGATGCTGAACATGAACAAAGATTTGATCTTAAATTTTAAAGATGCATTAGTACTTCTCACTGTTCGCTTCATTGGACCCAAGAAATGTAGGGTACGCTACCGGCTTTTGGCCTTATTCATACTGATGCTTTAGCTTTATCAATCTTTCTCTTCTCGACAGTGCAAAAGATCGACATCATGAAAGCAAAAGATCGACATTATGGAAGCAAAAGATGCTGAACATGAACAAAGACTTGACCATAAATTTTAATGATGCATTATTACTTCAGACTCCATGGTTCCAATCATTTATAGTATTATAATTATTTTGTCAATGTTAAAATCAAAAAATTTAATACAAAATAAAATTAAATTAAATATTCACTTGAGAAGATGTATTATTATTATTAAAACTTTTAAGTTTACAGTGACTCTTTGATAATAGCAATTTGTAATAGGTAATTAGTGGGGAAAATATAAGGAATTTTTATACTTTGTCAACAAAAAAGAAAAAAAAAGTATCCATCTAATATTATAGTCATTAAAAAACCTAATGGTCTATAAGAATTCGGGTAGAAGAACTAATTGTGTAAATGGAAGACCGATAACTCCAAGTGCATTGATTAGTAGACTAGTAATAAGCTGGTTGGGGGGTGTGATTAGTACTTAAAAGTGCATTCTCATTAAGGATTTATGTCATCATATTGCACCTAAAGTATCATTAAATTCCCTAACAAAAGCATGTTTTATATTAGCAAGTCTAAAAATATAATATACCTTTAATTCATGGTAAATGTTCATCCTAAATGCAGGTCTATCACATAAATAAAAGGATTGATTGATGAGTTTAAGGATTGAAATTGAAAGGATAAAAAGAAGGCCAAACTTAGCAAAGTGTTGCTGGTGCATTCCAAACTCGAACACCGTTCAGTAATTTGATCATATCTGGAGCTGTAGATATCAGATTTAGGTCCATTTTATATCGATGGAAAGGTAAGACATAGACCTACAACTTTCATATGAAGTCAAAGACTCAGTTCTGCCGTTTTCAAGCCCAAATCTTAGCAACAACTTAGACGTCGGAAGCTGTCCTGCAGCTCAAGCACTATTCGGTTTTTGGCTCATATCTTGAGTTCTAGAAGTCCAAATGAGCTCTGGTTTTTTTTTATGGAAAGCTGAGACAATTGCCCACAGATTCCACAATTCAGTTGGCTATAATTCTGATGTGAGCAATGACGTTTTGGCCAGCCAACAATATCAAAAATCAGCCCACAATATCAAAAAACCAGCAGCCATTAATGTCAAAAACCAGCCACCAAATCAATGGATGCCCACCAATTCTTCAATCAATCAATAGTTCTGAAACTTAGCCTATAAAAGGAGGCATTGTCCATGTATTTAGTCATATTAATTTTCAGATCAAAGTTATCTTCTTGCTTTCTCTCTACATCTTTGTAATGTTCAAGTTTTCTTTTATGCTATAGTAATCTCTTGTTTATGCTCTTTCATTTCCTTTCCTATACTTAGTTAGCTTATATTATGTTTATGTTCTTATATTGTTTATTTGTGTTTTTCTCCTTCTTAATGTTTAGCTAAGTTAATTATGTCAAGGTGAAAAGGTTTCTCTAATGGTGTTAGAATAGGTATAATATAAACTCAACATGAGCTTTAAATGTTTATATCCAAGAAAGATTGTTATTAACATGTTTTATCTTTTTATCTTACTAATTCTTAATACCTTGCTTATTAAATGTTTAATTTAGATTTGTGTTGTATAATATTTGGTACATCAAATGCTTGATCTTTCATAGTTTTCGGCCGAAATCGTTATTATGATAGAAACTTGATTTGTTGTTAACATAAACTAGCAACATGAATGCTTGATGATATTTATAAGTATGGTATTACTTATATAAGATAATTAATATGATCATGTTAGTAATTTATAATGAGCTAATAACGAGAAATCATCCGATTAGAACCTTCTTTGTGTGTGGTTTCTAGTTGAGTAATAAAAAGAGTTTATATTATATTTATTTGAAATACCATTAGTGAATCCTATAACCTTGACATATGTTTTGTTATTGTTTATCCTTACATCAATATCACATCCCAAAACTTTCTTCAACTCTTTTTCTGTTATTATTCTCTTCAAATCTTTTTCTTTATTTGTAATTTATGTAATTCACCTCCCTGTGGTTCAACCCCGGTCTTGCCGAGTTATTTTACTTTGACACTCGTGCACTTGGGATAAGACATCAACTCTTTGATCGTGTCATGCATCTTACTTATGATAAGCTGCTTTATTGTTTATTCTAAGTTGTGTTTCTATTCATTAATCTATCTAAGGTTCGAGAAAAGTTTTCTCATTAAAAATATCCTTATCTTATCAAGTTAAAACATAATCAGGTTCGAGAAAAGTTTTTCTCATTAAAAATATCATTATCTTATCAAGTTAAAAACATAATCATTTTAAAGCTTAAAAAATGTATGTTTAAGGTTTAAAAAAAGTCCTCTTTAATAAGGAAATTCTTATCTAATCATATTAAAACCTAACTATCATAAAAAGAAAGAAAATAAAAAAAACATTATTTGAAATTATGTTCAAATCCTAATGGTAATTGCAAACTTATTGTGATACACATTAAATGATTTTTTTTTTGTATTTTTCAAAGTAGGATGAAGATTCAATTTTTATTTATCGTATAGAAACATGCATTCAAATTTTAGAATCTGACCATATGGTTGAGGATAAATGTTTATTATTATTTTTGAAATGAGGGATTTTTTTTTAATTTTGATGGATTTTTGGAAATCTAAGAGAAAATCGAGTAATTTTAAAATAATAAATTTGTATTTTACAGTATAAAATCTACGACCCAATATTAAATAAAATTATTGGAAAATATGCTAGGGACAACTGATTAATACTTGAAAGTGCATTTTTCTCATGGTTTTATATCATCATTTTGCACTTAAAGTATCAATAACTCTTTAACTAAAGCATGTTTTATAATAATATATCTAATAATATAAGATACCTTTAATTTGTGGTAAATATTCATTTTAAATGCAGGCCTATCACATAAATGAAAGGATTGATTGATGACTTTAAGAACTTAAATTGCAAGGGGAAAGAGATGTCCAAACTTATAAACCAGAACACTGCTCGATAATTGGGTCATATATGAAGCTATAGATCTCAGATTTAGGTATACTTTATATGGATGGAAAGGTAAGACAATTGCCTACAACTTTCATATGGAGCCCAAGATCTAAAAAGGCCATTATCAAGTCCAAATTGTAGCAACAACAAAGAAGCCCGAAACTGTCTTCCAGCCCGAGCACTGTTCGATATTTTGGCCATATCTGGAGTTCTAGAAGTCCAAATGAGCTGAATTTTTTACACAAGAAAGCTGAGACAATTGCCTACAACTTTCATGTTTACAACTGGCTCCAATTTTGACGTTATCAATGACGTTTTGGGCAGACAAGAGAAGATAAAGATTGTCACCAAGTCAAAAGTTGGCCACCCACTTATCAATTAGTCATCAAATCAATAGTTCCCAATTTTGGCCTATAAAAGGAGACATTTGCCATGCATTTAGGCATCTTGGTTTCCAGATCAAGATCATGCTCTTCCTTTCTCTCTTTGTATTTTTTATGCTTTGTTTTCATTAATATTAAGTTTATGCCTTTCATTTCCTTTCCTTTACTTAGTTAACTTTTATGTTCTTATTTTGTTTATCTATTTTGCTTTCTTTCATTATGTCTAGCTAAGTTAATTATGTCAAGGTGAAAAGGTTACACTAATGGTGTAAGAATAAGTATAATGTAAACTTAATATGGACCTTAATGTTTGATACTAACATGTTTTATATTTGTTATCTTGTTCACTCTTTAATACTTTGCTTGTTAAATGACTAATCTTGATTTATGTTGTATAACACTTGGTACAACAAATGCTTGGCACTTTCATAGCCCATAATGTATGGTATAACCGACACCTGAGCTATGAAAGGAACTTGATTTATTGTTAACATAAGTTATAATCATGAATGCTTGACGAGATTTACAAGTATTAGCATTAATTGAATAAGATGACTAATGTAATCATGTTAACAATATATAATCTGATTGGAACCTCCTTTGTGTGTGGTTTCCAATTCAATAATAAGAGTTTATACTATACTTGTTTGATATACCATTAGTGGAACCTCTAACCTTGACATTTGTTATTATTATTGCTTAATCCTTACATTAATATTTGATCTCCAAGTTCTCATCATCATCATCTTCTTCTTCTTCTCTTTCTTTATTATTATTATTATTATTATTATTATTATTATTATTATTAGTACTACTACTACTACTACTACTACTACTACTACTACTACTACTACTACTACTACTACTACTACTACTACTACTACTACTACTACTACTACTACTACTACTACTACTACTACTACTACTACTACTACTACTACTACTACTACTACTACTA
>NW_011502117.1:0-1028 GCF_000495115.2 Populus euphratica | reverse complement strand
CTTTATTATTATTATTATTAGTACTACTACTACTACTAATACTATTATTAGTATTATTATTACTACTATTATTATTGTTGTTATTTATAATTTGTACAATTAACCTCCCTGTGGTTCGACCCCGGTCTTGCTGTGTTATTTATTACTTCGACACTCCTGCACTTGGGAGAAGACATCAATCTTTTAGTCGTGCCAACAAGCTAAACTTTGTTTTCATATATATATATATATATAGATACACACACATGGGTTAGACCCTAGCCCAGCCATATTGGCTAGGATGAGGATCTAGCCAATCCCTATTTTATTTAAAAGAAAAAATAGAGTTAGCAGGACGTGAATTAATTCAAGTCACTATAAGATTTTGTATTTTTATCGATGAATTGAATCTGTCGGTATGAGATTCAGACTTTGTCAGTAAAATTTTTACCAACTAAATCACCAATGGAAAGTGTCCGTCGACATCTCTTATATCGGTAATACCATATTTCATCACTAAGTTTGTCGGGAAAAAAATATTACTGATGGTTTCATAGATGGAAAATGCGCGCCAAAAAAAATTCTCCCTAGAAATATATCGACGAATATATTCCATCGGTGATAATGATATATCTAGTAAATATTTGACAACTGTAGGTAAAATGCCGACAGAAAATATCCATAGGTGATTGTGGCATTTTCTGTAAAATGTCAATGGCTACATTCTGTTTGTAAATCCGTCAGCGGGGTTTTTAATATTTTTTCTAAACTATATAAATTAATAGTAAAAAAGAAATGATTATGCAAATAAAATTTTATTAAACATCAAAAATAAAAAAATAAAGTTAAATAATATTCATTACAAATTGAATTGAATGTGTTTCCAAAAAAATATTAAATTAGAATAATGGTGGAGCTGGAGGTGGAGGAGGAGGAGGCTGGTTGTTCCCAAGACGATAAAACCAAAAAGGGGTCGCACATATGACACGATCAAAAAGTTAATGTCTTATCCCACATGCAGGATTGTCAAAGTAATATATAACCCGACA
>NW_011502121.1:20885-25780 GCF_000495115.2 Populus euphratica | reverse complement strand
CTCCTACTCCAAGAGTTTAACCTTGAAATTCGAGATAAAAAGGGAGTAGAGAATGTAGTGGCTGATCATTTGTCTCGTCTTTCAAGCTATGAGACCATAATTGACGAGTCTCCAATAAATGAACTCTTTGCTGATGAAAATTTATTTTGTGCAGGTACTGTCTCCTACATTGCTTCTCCATGGTATGCTGACATAGCAAATTACCTAGCCACAAGTCAGATTCCTTCTCATTGGTCTAAACTTGACAAACAAAAATTCTTGCGCAATGTGCGCACCTTTTTTTGGGATGACCCTTACCTATTTAAATACTGTCTTGACCAAATTATTAGGTGGTGCAGCCCTGATCATGAAATTCCAAGTGTCATTAATTTTTGTCATGCATTAGCCTGTGGTGGGCATTTCTCTTCCAAGAAAACCATTGCCAAAATCTTGCAGTGTGGTTTTTATTGGCCACCATGTTTAAAGATGTTCATGCCTTCTGTGTTGCATATGCCGATGCTGACACGACTAAAAGATTGATGTCTTCTCCCAAGTGCAGGAGTGTCGAAGTAATAAATAACTCGGCAAGACCGGGGTCGAACCACAGAGAGGTTAATTGGACAAATTATAAACGACAATAGTACAACAATAACAATAATAATAATAACAACAATAATAATAGTAATAACAATAATAACAACAATGACAATAACAATAATAATAATAATACTAGTAGTAGTAGTAGTAGTAGTAGTAGTAGGAGTAATAATAATAATAATAATAATAAAGAAAGAGAAGAAGAAGAAGATGATGAGAACTTGGAGATGGAAAATTAATGTAAGGATTAAACAATAATAATAAAGAAAGAGAAGAAGAAGAAGATGATGAGAACTTGGAGATGGAAAATTAATGTAAGGATTAAACAATAATAATAACAAATGTCAAGGTTAGAGGTTCCACTAATGGTATATCAAACAAGTATAGTATAAACTCTTATTATTGAATTGGAAACCACACACAAAGGAGGTTCCAATCCCATTATATATTGTTAACATGATTGCATTAGTCATCATATTCAATTAATGCTAATACTTGTAAATCTCGTCAAGCATTCATGATTATAACTTATGTTAACAACAAATCAAGTTCTTTTCATAGCTCAGGTGTCGGTTATACCATACATTATGGGCTATGAAAGTGCCAAGCATTTGTTGTACCAAGTGTTATACAACATAAATCAAGATTAGTCATTTAACAAGCAAAGTATTAAAGAGTGAACAAGATAACAAATATAAAACATGTTAGTATCAAACATTAAGGTCCATATTAAGTTTACACTATACTTATTCTTATACCATTAGTGTAACCTTTTCACCTTGACATAATTAACTTAGCTAGACATAATGAAAGAAAGCAAAATAGATAAACAAAATAAGAACATAAAAGTTAATTAAGTAAAGGAAAGGAAATGAAAGGCATAAACTTGATAATAATGAAAGCAAAGCATAAGCATTACAAAAAATACAAAGAGAGAAAGGAAGAGCATGATCTTGATCTGGAAACCAAGATGCCTAAATGCATGGCAAATGCCTCCTTTTATAGGCCAAAATTGGGAACTATTGATTTGATGACTAATTGATAAGTGGGTGGCCAAAAAAGTTCTTCACTTCGTTCAAAAACTTTTCTTTGTCTTGGGTACTCCAATCAGCTGGCAAAGCTCCTAAAGCAAGAAAATTGATATTTTTATCATACCAAGGCATTGGACTAAGAGAAAGTAAGGATTCGTTGGGAAAGTAATCATCGATTGGTGTGATGTCAGATGTCAAATCTGTTGTCACTGTTGATAAAAGATTCGCATCAACATTTTCGGTGCTTGTTTCATCCATGATTTCTTCCTCAGAATAAATCATTTGCAAATCTTCAGTTTCATCCAATTCATTTTTACTTAAAGTAGATTCAAGTTGATCATAAACTAATTCATCAATATGATCTACTTCTTGTAAATCATTATCATCTCCAGGTTGCTTGCAAATGTTGAAAATATTCATCTCCAATGTCATGTTTCCAAATGATAGCTTCATCAGTCCATTCCTACAATTAATCAATGCATTAGAAGTTGCAAGAAATGGATGACACGACTAAAAGGTTGATGTCTTCTCCCAAGTGCAGGAGTGTCGAAGTAATAAATAACCCGGCAAGACCGGGGTCGAAACACAGGGAGGTTAATTGTACAAATTATAGACAACAATTATAAGCAACAATAATAGCAATAATAACAACAACAATAACAACAACAACAATAGTAATAGTATTAGTAGTAGTAGTAGTAGTAGTAGTAGTAGTAATAATAATAATAATAATAATAATAATAGTAGTAGTACTAATAATAATAATAATAATAATAAAGAAAGAGAAGAAGAAGAAGATGATGATGATGAGAACTTAGAGATGGAAAATTAATGTAAGGATTAAACAATAATAATAACAAATGTCAAGGTTAGAGGTTCCACTAATGGTATATCAAATAAGTATAGTATAAACTCTTATTATTGAATTGGAAACCACACACAAAGGAGGTTCCAATCAGATTATATATTGTTAACATCATTACATTAGTCATCTTATTCAATTAATGCTAATACTTGTAAATCTCGTCAAGCATTCATGATTATAACTTATGTTAACAACAAATCAAGTTCCTTTCATAGCTCAGGTGTCGGTTATACCATACATTATGGGCTATGAAAGTGCCAAGCATTTGTTGTACCAAGTGTTATACAACATAAATCAAGATTAGTCATTTAACAAGCAAAGTATTAAAGAGTGAACAAGATAACAAATATAAAACATGTTAGTATCAAACATTAAAGTCCATATTAAGTTTACATTATACTTATTCTCACACCATTAGTGTAACCTTTTCACCTTGACACAACTAAATTAGCTAGACATAATGAAAGAAAGCAAAATAAATAAACAAAATAAGAACATAAAAGTTAACTAAGTAAAGGAAAGGAAATGAAAGGCATAAACTTAATATTAATGAAAGCAAAGCATAAACATTACAAAAAATACAAAGAGAGAAAGGAAGAACATGATCTTGATCTGGAAACCAAGATGCCTAAATGCATGGCAAATGCCTCCTTTTATAGGCCAAAATTGGGAACTATTGATTTGATGACTAATTGATAAGTGGGTGGCCAATTGATGACTAATTGATAAGTGGGTGACCAACTTTTGACTTGGTGACAATCCTTATCTTCTCTTGTCTGCCCAAAACGTCATTGATAACGTCAAAACTGGAGCCAGTTGCAAACATGAAAGTTGTAGGCAATTGTCTCAGTTTTCTTGTGAAAAAATTTCAGCTCATTTGGACTTCTAGAACTCCAGATATGGCCAAAATACCGAACAGTGCTCGGGCTGGAAGACAGATTCGGGCTTCTTTGTTGTTGCTACAATTTGGACTTGATAATGGCCTTTTTAGATCTTGGGCTCCATATGAAAGTTGTAGGCCTATGTCTTACCTTTCTATCCATATAAATTGGACCTAAATCTGAGATATATAACTCTAGATATGACCCAATTACCAAACAGTGTTCCGGTTTGGATTGCACCGACATCTCTTTTCTAAGTTTGGCCATCTCTTTATCCTTGCAATTTAAGTTCTTCAAGTCATCAATCAATCCTTTCATTTATGTGATAGGCCTGCATTAAAAATAGACATTTACCAGAAATTATTATGTGATAGGCTTGCATTAAAAATAGACATTTACCACAAATTATAGGTATCTTATATTATTAGATACATTATTATAAAACATATTTTAGTTAAGGAGTTATTGATACTTCAAGTGCAAAATGATGATATAAAACCATGATAAAAATGCACTTTTAAGTACTAATCATGCATTCATCACAAATGTTTGTATTTGCATCAAAAAGGAAGTGACAACTTAAAGACAAAGAATAAATCATATCTTCAAAAAAAAAGAAAAAGAAAAGAAAAAAATATATATATAGATATTTCTCTAGTTTGCTACCTTGTTTGTGTTGCACCAGCACTATTGAAAACAGAAACCCCCACCCAACGAATATTGATTCGCGAACGAGAAGTATAAGGATGACGCCACGAAGTCAGTTGTTCTTCGATAAGTCGTTTTCAGTTCTTTAGAGAACCAAGGAAGGGAGATTATCCCACCAACACACAATAAGTGCAGCAAAGAAGTTTTATTAATCTGAAAATTGCGTAACCTTTACATGTTTGGGTTATGCCTTTATTTATACTGAATTTGAACTTAAAGAAACCCTAATGGACCTCCCTTAGGTGGACTTATATGTAGCCCACTTACAATTGACCCAAATAAGTAATAATAACCCAAAAACTAAGAAGAAAATACTAAAAATACTAAAAATCCGAAAATACCATCCTAAATAAGCTAGAATCAGATTTGTCACCCTTAAGAAGTCCTAAACAAAATTGGAAAAATCTGATTTGGAAAATTTGTGTTGCTGCCCCCTTTGATGTCCTTGATTAGCTTGGAATTCCTTGTTTAACTTGGACAAATAAGAAAACAAATTTTCTCCTTTGTTGCTGATTTAATTACTTTCCTTCCTAAGTGAGAAAAAGCATTAAATAGTCCTCCCCTCTTTAGGAATAAGATTTAGTAAGGAGAATAAATTTACGGAGAATCAGCGACAACATTCTTTTGTCTCAGGAACTAATGAAAGACTATCATAAATCTACGGGACTTGCCCGTTGTGTTATGAAAGTAGATTTGATGGCTTATGACTCGGTTCAGTGGGATTTCTTTGACACTACGTTAACAAAAATTGGATTCCCTAAAACAGTCATTGATAGGATCATTGTTTGTGTTACATCATGTCAATTCTCTATCAACGTCAATGGTGAGCTTGCA
>NW_011502121.1:0-20400 GCF_000495115.2 Populus euphratica | reverse complement strand
TTTTTATTTTCCATCCAGGTCTATTGGGCATCTCTCTTCCTCTTACTTGGGCAAGTAATAAAAATTGTGGAGCAAATTATGAGATTACTACTACTATTATTATTATTGTTGTTGTTATTACTATTATTATTGTTGTTGTTGTTATTGTTGTTGTTGTTGTATTATTGTTATTTATAATTTGTACAATTAACCTCCCTATGGTTCGACCTCGGTCTTGCTGGGTTATTTATTACTTCGACACTCCTGCACTTGGGAGAAGATATCAATCTTTTAGTCGTGTCAATTACCACTTGAGCCCAACTGTACATTCAGTATAAATCCACAGGTTTGTTAAATGTTAATGGTTTTTATGATAGATTGTTGTCTTTTCTTAATCATGTTGTGGAACAGAAATTTCTAACATCTTCGGCAAGGCAAATCATAATCTCTACTGCTATTACTGAACAATTGATTGACCAACTATAATCTTTCACTCCTGTAATCGATCCCTCCATGAGTCACTTAAATTGGTTAACTAAAGAAAGTCGTAAAAGCTTTAGATTGGATTTGAGGCTTGGTTTATAAATACTTGTGTCTTTTCATTTTATTAATAACATATTTTTTTTGTTATTTCTTATATTTATTTAAGTATATTTCAGGTTTGTTAGTGTTTAGTGTTTCAAGTGGTGTCTTTTATACTCTATCTTTTCATGTTAGGACATTGAGGACAATGTCTCATTTTGGTTAGAGGAAGATGGTAGTAATATAAAAAAAATTAATTAACTGTGTTTTATATTTCATATATCATTTGCAAAACTGTTTTTACTAGGATGGTAGAGTAAATGAGTTCTTTTGTTAAAGTGACACTTAAGATGCATCTTAGTAAACATTCTTAACAAGGTCTATCAGAATACTTCTTGAATATTCAGGTTCACAAATTCTCATATTGTTATCACTTAATTATGCTTATATACTCATTTAACAAGTATTCTTAAACCTTCATTTTCACACACAAACATTAACATATGATTGTGAGTTGCATATTGGATTATTATATTATTTATGTTCTTTTGTTAAAGGTGACAACTAAGGGAAAGTGATAGTATATTCTATATAAAAAACAAAAAAAAAATTAATGATAAAAAAACATAGATAATTTTGGTTTTGTAGCCTCATTAACATAAGAAATTAAGCCCGAAAGGGTGTTTTAACATCTAATACCCTAAAGTCAACTAAGTTGAGAGCTACTAACCCAACGCTTGTTACATAAGTTGAGGAGAAAAGCTTAAGGGAATCAAACATTGCATTATCCACGTATCAGTATCTACAACCCGAGTTATTAAGCTCGAAAGGGTGATGCGAACCTCGTAATCACATGGTCACGCAACCCACACACAAAGACGCCAATTCCTGGAAAGCCAAGTAAATCAGGTTTGATAGGAGTGTGACACAAAGATAACTTGTACCTAGGCACCAGCATTATTGAAAATGGAAAACCCCCACCCAACGAATATTGATTCGCGAACGAGAAGTATAAGGATGATGCCACGAAGATAGTTGTTCTTCGATAAGTCATTTTTTAGTTCATTAGAGAACCATGGAAGGGAGATTATCTCACCAACACACACACACACACAGTGCGGCAAACAAGAAGTTTTATTAATCTGAATAGTCTTCCCTACATGTTTGGTTATGCCTCTATTTATAGTGATTCTAGACTTAAAAAAACCCTAATGGACCCCCCTTAGGTGGACTTATATGTAGCCCACTTACAATTGACCCAAATGAGTAATAATAACCCAAAGACTAAGAAGAAAATAATAAAAATATAAAAATCCAAAAATTACTATCTTAAATATGCTAGAATCAAATTTGTCACCATTAAGAAGTCCCAAATAGACTAGGAAATCTGATCTGAAGGTAGAATGCATTCTAAAGTCTTCTTTCCTTTTGTAGCTCGGATGAATAAGGAATCCTTGTAAGAAAAGGATTCTGAAATAATTATGAATCCTGCCACACTTGGAAACTATGTTGCAGCCCATTAAACATCCTTGTAGATTTAGTATATTTCCAAAATAAGCTGCCACATCCCTTTAGGAAAAGAATCCTAGCCAAACAGGAAGTCCACAAGTCAAAAGGAAGTAAATAACAAAATTCGTACAGTCTCTATTGACCTGTATTGAGATACCTTCCCGAACTCCGATTGACTTGAAATTTTAACCCAAGGTAATAAGATATGTCAAGAGACTCCATGGAAAATTTGAGCTCGATCCAACGAGCGGATTGAGAATTATGACTATTGCTGTAAAACTGGATAGTTGCCCATTTTACATCAAAATTCAAATTTGACCTTGCTTGGATCGTATCATTCCCTCTCTCTTCAAGATGATTCGTCCTCGAATCACCAATAAGTTGGATGGACAATTCCTTATCCTTCTTTTGAAGCCTTTGGAGTTCTTTTTTTGCAAACAATCGCCGCCAACAACTTTGGATGAAAGTTGCAGCCATTCTATTTTGTACATCATCATTGCACTCCTTTTTCTCCTCTTTTTTTGAAACTTGTTGGGCATTGATTCTTTTTTTGGAACACTAATCTCTTTATCTCTCTCCCTTTGATACCACCTCTCCTTTTGAATCTACATTTTCTTTTGCCATAGCACCTCATCAAAATACATTAAATCCCTTCGATTTCTACTGTGCGTAAAATCTTCCTGGTAGCCTATGGTCTCATCCTTAAAACCACCATCACAAATATTATCAAATTAAGGCTTAAAATCCTTATAATCAGTCCAACTTGACCTTCTGGCCCTACTGCCATTGTTAGATTTCCATTCAACCCTAACCTTTCTCACGTCTTGGGTGCATGTTCCAGCCACGTTTCCATGTTTTTCCACCTTCTCAAGTCTGTCACACACGTTCCCCATCATGAAATTCATGCTTTTCATCATTTCATCATGGCTTGCATTTGGAACTTAAGTTCTCCCTCGGGATGGGGTGGTGTGTTGTTTTGATCTGACATGATAGTACCTGCAAAACTTGGTTAATGGTAAAAAAAAAATTATCCTCATGCCGCTCGTGTTTCGCTCAAACACTCAATATCCTCACACGCTCACACCTCTCATCTCACCTGCTTGCGAAACTGAAACCAACACCAAGTTGAACCAACTTGGTAGCGCAATCCAAATAGATATATGACTCAAGAAGCAATAACAACTAGAAAACAAGCAAAATGAAACTGCAATGATAGTCTCGCGAGTAGCAAACGAGTCTATCCGAAATATCAACGAAACTGAAGACTCGAATAAAAAACAAAAACAAAAAATAAACAACACCCAAATATGATGGATATGATGGAAATAAACTACAAGAAAAGAAATCAACAGAAAGCAAGCAAATTTCAAACGTTGATGCAAGACAGACTCGTTTACGACAAGTTAAGTCTGAGTCTGGAACCTAAAGTAAATGATGTCCAATTGAGTTAAAATTTCAGATATAGTGAGATATCAACACAAATAGACAGAAAATAAATTTTGAGCAATTTATGACAAGGTTTGATATAGTGACGTAAAAATGTTATGAATTAGACCTGAATAGACCTGAATTTGAAACCCAAAGCAAATGATATCCAATTGACCCCAAATTTTATATGTAATGCTATAAGGACCCCAGTAATTAGAATATCAAATTTGAGCTAATTCCGAGTTGATTTGATCTAATTGTCCCATGTTTAGTTTTCTGTGGCAAAATCTAATAAATGTCTTTTTGAACAATTTTTCTTTTCTTTTCTCTTTTCTCTTTTTTTTTATGCTACTGATATATTTTGAACAATAACAGAATGAAATAACAATTTTTTTGTTTCTTTTTATATGCTGCAAATTCAAGGAGAAGAAGAAATTGGATACTAAGGAATTTTTTGCGGAATTAACAAGAAACGAAAATTTCAGGAGGATATAACCTGATTAATGGAGCCAAGCTCTGATACCAAATGATGCGAACCTCATGATCACATGGTCACGCAACCCACACGCAAAGACGCCAATTCCCAGAAAGCCAAGTAAATCAGGTTTGATAGGAGTGTGACACAAAGATAACTTGTACCTAGGCACCAGCACTATTGGAAACGGAAAACCAAACTTGTACCTAGGCACCAGCATTATTGAAAATGGAAAACCCCCACCCAACGAATATTGATTCGCGAACGAGAAGTATAAGGATGATGCCACGAAGATAGTTGTTCTTCGATAAGTCATTTTTTAGTTCATTAGAGAACCATGGAAGGGAGATTATCTCACCAACACACACACACACACAGTGCGGCAAACAAGAAGTTTTATTAATCTGAATAGTCTTCCCTACATGTTTGGTTATGCCTCTATTTATAGTGATTCTAGACTTAAAAAAACCCTAATGGACCCCCCTTAGGTGGACTTATATGTAGCCCACTTACAATTGACCCAAATGAGTAATAATAACCCAAAGACTAAGAAGAAAATAATAAAAATATAAAAATCAAAAAAATACTATCTTAAATATGCTAGAATCAGATTTTTCACCATTAAGAAGTCCCAAATAGACTAGGAAATCTGATCTGAAGGTAGAATGTATTCTAAAGTCTTCTTTCCTTTTGTAGCTCGAATGAATAAGGAATCCTTGTAAGAAAAGGATTCTGAAATAATTATGAATCCTTGCTACACTTGGAAACTATGTTGCAGCCCATTAAACATCCTTGTAGATTTAGTATATTTCCAAAATAAGCTGCCACATCCCTTTAGGAAAAGAATCCTAGCCAAATAGGAAGTCCACAAGTCAAAAGGAAGTAAATAACAAAATTCGTACAGCCTTTGTTGACCCGTATTGAGATACCTTCCCGAACTCCGATTGACCTGAAATTTTAACTCAAGGTAATACAATATGTGAGGAGACTCCACATAAAATTTTAGCTCAATAAAACGGTCGGATTGAGAATTATGACTATTGCTGTAAAACTGGATAGTTGCACATTTTACATCAAAATTCAAATTTGACCTTGCTTGGATCGTATCAAAGGGTGTCTTAACACCTAATGCCCTAAGACTAATTAGTCTGGGAGTCGTTAGCCGAAAGCTCATTACATGAGTTAAAAATGCATTGTGTTATATGTATATATCTTAAATAGAAAAAAGATAATAATCTCAACAATCCAAGGAAGTTTTACTTGGATGAAAACATAATTTTGTTCTAATGTTTAAAATTAACATTAGAACAAAATTATGTTTTCATCCAAGTAAAGCTCCATAACTTTTTGTTGATATATTGAGCATGAAAGAAAGATTTATTAATATCTTGGTAAAGAGGTTTTGAGCAAAATATATAAATTTAGTAAGAGTTTGTTTATTTGAAAAGATTAATGGAAGTTGAATGATAAATGTCTTGCTTTATAGAACTTGCAAATTGGTTTTTCTTTTTTAATGCTTTGATTACTAGGGACTAGTAATAAGCTTATTGGGGGTGTGATTTGTACTTAAAAGTGCATTTTTATAAAGGTTTTGTATCATTATTTTGCACTTGAAGTATCTATAACTCCTTAACAAAAGTATGTTTTATAATAACAGGTCTGATACTATAAGATACATTTAATTTATGGTAAATGTTCATCTTAAATGGAGGGCTATTATATAAATCAAAGGATTGATTGATGAGTTCAACTATTAAAATTGAGCAGATAAAGAGAGGGTGAAACTTAGAAAATAGATGTTGGTTTAGTTGAAAGTAGAACACTTTTCAGTCATTAGGTCATATCTGGAGTTATAAATCTTGAATTTCAATTTGATTTCTATGCCTACAAAGCTAAGACATAGGCCTAAATCATTTACGGGTAAGCAAGACTCAATTTTGCTGTTTGCAAGTCCAAATCTTAGCAACAACGAAGAAGTCCGAATCTATCCTATATTGCCCAGACACTGTTCAGTGTTCAGCCCAAATCTTGAGTTCTAGAAATCTAAATGATATCAATTGTTTTTTATTGAAAAACTGAGACAATTTTCTAAAACTATCATGAATCAAGTTTCAAATTATGATGTGAGCAATGACGTTTTGTTCATAAAAAAAGATAAGGATTGTCACCAAATCAAGATGTGGCCACTCATTTAATGATTAGTCAACAAATCAATAGTTCTTAATTTTAGTCTATAAAAGTAGGCATTTGTCATGCATTTAGGTATTTTAGTTTTCAAAATAAGATCATCTTCTTGCTTTTTCTTTATTATGATGCTTAAGTTTTGCTTATATTAATCTCTTATTTATGCTTCTCATTTCCTTTCCTCTACTTAGTTAACTTTTATCTTATTTATGTTCTTATCTTGTTTATTTATGTTTCTCTCTTTTATCATGTTTAGTTAAGTTTATTATGTTAAGGTGAAAAAGGTTACACTAATGGTGTAAGAATAAGTATAGTATAAACTCAATATGGACCTTAATGTTTTATACTAACATGTTTGTATATGTTATCTTGTTCACTTTTAATACTTTGCTTATTAAATGGTTAATCTAGATTTGTGTTGTATAGCACTTTGTACAACAAATACTTGTCACTTTCATAGCCTAACCGTATGGTATAACTGACACTTGTGCTATGAAAGGAACTTGATTTGTTATTAACATAAGTTATAACTATGAATACATGACAACATTTACAAGTATTAACATTATTAGAAGAAGATAACCTTGTTATGAATATTGCAATTAATAATGCGAGAGTTTGTAAATTTGAATATTTCATGAGAAGTGTATAATAGACCTTGTTATGAATATTGCAAATAACCATTGAAAAATATTTACCAAGCTCAAGAATCAATAAAATTCCTCCTTATCTACACTCTCCTCCCAACCAAAATGAGATATTGTTCTAAATATCCTAAGGTAGAAAGACAGAATATAGAAGACATCACCTGAAACACCAAATACTGACAAACCTGAAACACACTTAAACAAATATAAGAAATAAAAAAACAAAATAATATGTTATTAATAAAATAAAAGGACACAAGGTTTAAAAAATGAAGGCTCAAATTCAATTTAAGTTTTTTATGGTTTTTCTTAGTTGACCAATTTATGCGACTCATAGAGAGATCAATTACAGGGATGAAAGATTGTAGTTGGTCAATCAATTATTCAGCAGTAGCAACAAAGATTATGATTTGTCAATCAATTACTCATTGTATTTATTCGATCAGACATTGTGGAGACTTGTAGTTTCTCTTCAATTGTTTTTTCAAAGATGTCCCCTTGTGCTAAAGCTTTGGGGACAACCCCAAAACTTGACTACCTCCTAAAAATATAGCTATTGACACTTCTCCTATTAACTCAAAATTGTCTCTCCCACACACTAAATGAATCTTTCTCTCAGCTAGTACTTGGCCAAGATGATTTGCTAATTCTAAAAACTTTATTTCTTTCCAAGGAGTGGATCCACCAAAAACACTAATATTTTTTATATAATAACTTGAGGAACCTGTCATTTTTACACACTTCTATATATGTTGAATGTATGGGTTGAGTAGAAATAAAAGGAAAGAAGAGAAGATTTTAGAGATGAGAAATTAAAAATGCAATCATACTTTAATATGTAGGCCAGCTGAAGTCTCTCTCTAGTTTTTTTAAAAACATGTGTATGTACAAGTATTTGTGATTGTGACTCACATCTTCCCTTGGTTTTATGTTTAAGAATGACTTAAACATCCTTTATGGGTCGGGGAAAGGTTTCTCATCCAATTTTCTTAAAAACTAGAAAAATAAGGTCTTTTTTAGTCAGATTCCTAGGACCATGCCAAGTATGAGGATAACGCCATAAAGATAGTTGTTCTTCGATAAGTTATTTTTCATATCGTTAAAGAACCATGGAAGGGTGATTATCTCATCAACACACACACACATAAAGTGCGACAAATGAGAAGTTTTATTAATCTGAATTGTCTTCCAACGCTAAGTAGAAGCCTCGTGCTGTAGGCAATACAACGCGAGGAGTTGTCCCTCACATGGCTAGTTGCCACTACACTAGCTACCAGTATTGGGTGATTAGTACTTAAAATTGTATTTTTATCAAGGTTTTATATCATCATTTTGCACTTGAAGTATCAACAACTCCTTAACTAAAGCATGTTTTATAATAATATATCTAATAATATAAGATACCTTTAATTTATGGTAAATGTTCATTTTAAATGCAGACCTATCACACAAATGAAAGAATTGATTAATGAATTTAAGAAGTGAAATTGAAAGGACAAAGAGATGGTCAAACTTAGAAAAGAGATGTCGGTGCAATCCAAACCAAAACACTGTTCGGTAATTGGGTCATATATGGAGTCGTCAATCTCACATTTAGGTCTACTTTATATGAATAGAAAGGTAAGACATAGGCCTACAACTTTCATATGGAGCCTAAGACTTAAAAAGGTCATTTTCAAGTCCAAATTGTAGCAACAACAAAGAAGTCCAAATATGTCTTTCAGCCCGAGCACTGTTCAGTGTTTGGCCCATATCTGGAGTTATATAAGTCCAAATGACCTGAATTTTTTACACAAGAAAGATGAGACAATTTCCTACAACTTTTATGTTTTATGTGGCTCTAATTTTGATGTTATGAATGATGTTTTAGGCAGACAAGAGAAGATAAGGATTGTCATCAAGTTAAGAGTTGGTCACCCACTCATCAATTAGTCATCAAATCAATAGTTCCTAATTTTTGCCTATAAAAGGAGGCATTTGCCATGCATTTAGGCATCTCGCTTTCCAAATCAAGATCATGCTCTTGCTTTCTCTCTTTGTATTTTTTGTAATGTTTATGCTTAGCTTTCATTAATATCAAGTTTATACCTTTCCTTTCCTTTCCTTTACTTAGTTAACTCTAATCTTATTTATATTCTTATTTTGTTTATTTATTTTTCTTTTTCATTATGTCTAGCTAAGTTTATTATGTCAATGTGAAAAGGTTAGACTGCTGCAAAAATCTTTCAAAATGGATTTTATTGGCCCACCATGTTCAAGGACACACATGCATTCTGCAAAACTTGTGAAAATTGTCAAAAAATTGACACTGGTCAAAAAGTTTTGTTTTATGATTCTCAACTCTATGCATTCCCTAAAGAGCTAAGATTAAGATGGACCAATCCTTATGGGGCCTGTGATATTGAGAATTCAATGAATGACAATGATTTTAAGGAAAATGGACATCGTTTGAAAGCTTACTTTGATAATTTTCCTAGTGAAAATGAATCAGCTGGTTTGAATGATCTTGTAGATAAAGGTTGATTATTTTGTTTTTCTCACATTGTTTTTGTGTTTCTTTTTGAGTGATTTTTGCTAGTTTCTCTCACCCCGGTCAAATGGCGGATAACGGTACTCCGTGACTTAAGTCGGTTCTTTCAGTTTCCCACAATAACTGATATTTGTGTATATATTTGTGCAATTCTTTGAATCTCTCTTCTAATTCTCATTTGAAAATGGACACTAATCTTGAAAAATTGAAAAAGTATTTTCCCGCTCTGCCTCAGAATGCGATTACAAAAATTTACCGTGCTAGATGTGCAAGATTGAGATTGTTAATGAATCATGGAATTCCTGAAGATATTCGTTGGTTGATTGAAGCAAAGGTCCGATTATCAGGTGAGTCCTCTAATTTCTTTATTTCACACATGCCTGGAACAGGTAAAAGCACTTTTGCAAAGAAACGTCGTGCAAAACGACTAGAAGTCTGTCATCGATGTGCTAGATGGACTTGTAATACACAATGTCGTTCTTTAGGAATGGTATCTATAAACCGTGAAGATAAAATACAATTCATTAAGGATGGCCTGAGTAAGGAGTCTTTAGATAATCTTCTATTGACTCTTGAGACGCATCCTAGTGGAGATGTGCATCGTGCAATTCATGATTTATGGCCACTATTTCATAAAGAACATGATCGACTTAGTCTTGGGAATCTGACTAAAAAAGACCCTGTTTGCCAGTTTTTAAGAAAACTGGATGGGAAGCCTATCCCCGACCCATAGAGGGCGTTTAAGCCGTTCTTGGACGTAAAACCAAGGGAAGATGTGAGCCACAATCACAACTACCTGTACATACACATGTTTTTTTTCAAAAGTAAATAAATAAATAAAAAGAGAGAGAGAGTGTGTGAGACTCTAGCTGGCCTACATATAGATGTTATGATTGCCTTTCTAATTTCTCATCTATAAAACCCTCTTTTCCTTCCTTTCATTTCTACTCAACCCATACATTTAACAAATACAGAAGTGTGTAGAAATGGCAAGTTCCTCAGGTCATCAAATAAGAAATATTTGTGTTTTCGGTGGATCTAGTCCTGGGAAAGAAAAGGAGTTTTTAGAATCAGCAAATCATCTTGGTTAGGTGCTAGCTGAGAGAAAGATTCATTTAGTGTATGGGGGAGGCAGTCTTGGGTTAATGGGAGGTGTGTCAATAGCTGCATTTTTAGGAGGTAGTCAAGTTTTGGGGGTCGTCCCTGAAGCTTTGGCACAAGGGGACATCATTGGAAAAACAATTGGAGAGGAACTTCAGGTCTCCACAATGTCGGCTCGAATGAATGCAATGTTTAACCATGCTGATGCTTTCATTGCTTTACCAGGTGGTCTAGGCACATTGGAAGAGATCTTTCATATTTCCTCTTGGGCTCAATTGCACATTCACCATAAACCCATAGGTTTGTTAAATGTTAATGGTTATTATGATAAGTTGTTGTCTTTTCTTGATCATGCTGTGGAACAGGAATTTCTAACATCTTCTGCACGACAAATCATAATCTCTGCTGCTACTGCTGAACAGTTGATTGACCAACTACAATCTTTCATTCCTGTGATTGATCCTTCCATGAGTCGCATAAATTGGTCATCTACGGGAAGCCGTAAAAAGCTTAGATTGGATTTGAGCCTTCATTTGTGAATTTTTGTGTCTTTTGGTTTTATTATTATGTTTTGTTATTTCTTATTTTTGTTTTAGTGTGTTTCAGGTTTTGTCAGTGTTCGTTATTTCAGGTGATATCTTTTATACTCTATCTTTCTACCTTAGAACATTGAGGACAATGTCTCGTTTTGGTTGGGGGGAGAGGGTAGTAGTTGATAAAAAAAAATTGTTTTTCATTTCATAAAGCATGTGCATAATTGTTGTTACTAGGATGGCAGAGTAAAGGAGTTCTTTTGTTAAAGTGACTCTTGAGACGCATCTTAGTAACCATTCTTAACAAGGTCTATTATAATACTTCCTGAAATATTCAGGTTTACAAACTCTCGTATTGTTACCACTTAATTCTGCTCATATACTTATTTAACATGTATTTTTAAACCTTAATTTACACACACACACTTTAACATATGATTGTGGGTTGCATATTGGATTATTACATTATTTATGTTCTTTTGTTAAAGGTAACAACTAAGGGAAAGGGATTGTATATAATTAAAAAGAAAAAAAGAAAAACATGAAAAAAAAAGAAAAAGAAAAAGAAAAAAAAATGATGATAATAAAAATGTAGATAAGTTTGGTTTCGTAGCCTCCCTAACCTAAGCAATTAAGTCCGAAGGGGTGTTTTAACACCTAATACCCTAAAGTCAACTGACTTGGGAGCTATTGGCCCAACGCTTGTTACATGGGTTGAGGAGAAAAGCTTAAGGGAATCAAACATTGCACTATCTACATATCAGTATCTGCGACCCGAGTTACTAAGCTCGTAGGGGTGTCTTAACACCTAATGCCCTAAGACCAACTGGTCTGGGAGTCATTAGCTGAAAGCTCGTTACATGGGTTAAAGATGCATGATGTTTTTAAAGTATATGTATATAGAGTTAAAAAAAAAAAAGACAAAAATAGTAATCCCAACCCAAGGAAGTTAACCTTAAACATTAGAACAAAAATTTTGTTTTCTTCCAAGAAAAGCCCCATAATTATGTGTTGATACATTGAGCACAAAAGAAAGGTTTATTAATATCTTGTTAAGAGGTATTGAGCAGATATATAAATTTAATGAGAGTTTGTTTATCTGGATAGATTAATGGAAGTTAAATGATGAATACCTTGCTTTGTGGAATTTGCAAATTGTTTTTCTATTTTACGCTTTGATTACTAGGGACTAGTAATAAGCTGGTTGGGGGGTGTGATTAGTACTTAAAAGTGCATTTTTATCATGGTTTTATATCATCATTTTGCACTTGAAGTATCAATAACTCCTTAACTAAAATATGTTTTATAATAATGTATCTAATAATATAAGATACCTTTAATTTGTGGTAAATGTCTATTTTTAATGCAGGTCTATCACATAAATGAAAGGATTGATTGATGACTTGAAGAACTTAAATTGCATGGATAAAGAGATGGTCAAACTTAGAGAAGAGATGTCGGTGCAATCCAAACCGGAACACTGTTCGGTAATTGGGTCATATCTAGAGCTATATATCTCAGATTTAGGTCCAATTTATATGGATGGAAAGGTAAGACATAGGCCTACAACTTTCATATGGAGCCCAAGATCTAAAAAGGCCATTATCAAGTCCAAATTGTAGCAACAACAAAGAAGCCCGAATCTGTCTTCCAGCCCGAGCACTGTTCGGTATTTTGGCCATATCTGGAGTTCTAGAAGTCCAAATGAGCTGAATGTTTTACACAAGAAAGCTGAGACAATTGCCTACAACTTTCATGTTTGCAACTGGCTCCAGTTTTGACGTTATCAATGACGTTTTGGGCAGACAAGAGAAGATAAGGATTGTCACCAAGTCAAAAGTTGGCCACCTACTTATCAATTAGTCATCAAATCAATAGTTCCCAATTTTGACTTATAAAAGGAGGCATTTGCCATGCATTTAGGCATCTTGGTTTCCAGATCAAGATCATGCTCTTCCTTTCTCTCTTTGTATTTTTTGTATTGCTTATGTTTTGCTTTCATTAATATCTAGTTTATGCCTTTCAATTTCTTTCATTTGCTTTGTTAACTTTTATCTTATTTATGTTCTTATTTTGTTTATCTATTTTTCTTTCTTTCATTATGTCTAGCTAAGTTAATTATGTCAAGGTGAAAAGGTTACACTACTGGTGTAAGAATAAGTATAATGTAAACTTAATATGGACTTTAATGTTTGATACTAACATGTTTTGTATTTGTTATCTTGTTCACTCTTTAATACTTTGCTTGTTAAATGACTAATCTTGATTTATGTTGTATAACACTTGGTACAACAAATGCTTGGGACTTTCATAGTTCATATTGTATGGTATAACCGACACCTGAACTATGAAAGGAACTTGATTTGTTGTTAACATAAGTTATAATCATGAATGCTTGACGAGATTTACAAGTATTAGCATTAATCGAATAAGATGACTAATGTAATCATGTTAACAATCTATAATCTGATTGGAACCTCCTTTATGTGTGGTTTCCAATTGAATAATAAGAGTTTTTAGTATACTTGTTTGACATACCAATAGTAAAATCTCTAACCTTGACATTTGTTATTATCATTGTTTAATCGTTACATTAATATTTCTTCTCAAAGTTCTCATCTTCTTCTCCTTTTTTTTCTTTATTATTATTATTATTATTATTATTATTATTATTATTATTATTATTGTTATTGTTATTGTTATTGTTATTGTTATTGTTATTGTTATTATTATTGTTGTTGTTATTGTTATTGTTATTGTTATTATTATTGTTGTTGTTATTGTAATTGTTATTGTTGTTGTATTATTGTGATTTATAATTTGTACAACTAACCTCCCTATGGTTCGATCCCGGTCTTGCCGGGTTATTTATTACTTCGACACTCCTGCACTTGGGAGAAGACATCAATCTTTTAGTCGTGTCAAGTTTTTGGCGCCGTTGCCGGGGAGGTATGTTTTGTAGAAATTATAATATTTATTTTATTTTATTTTTTCACTTTTCTTGTATATAACTTTGTTTTTTTTGTTCTTGTTTCTTTTTCTTTTATTTTCTTATTTCTTTTATTCTATTCTTACACATGCATGAGAGTGTGATCATGTATATTAAGTGGTAGACTTTGTAGGGTATCCTCATCATTTTCAGAAAATATGGCCGAAGAAGATAATCAATCACTTCATAATGGTCATAATGAGAATAACCGTGCTAAAACACTTAGAGACCACATGAATCCCACAAGAACAAGTGCACCATCATGCATAGTATTTCCTCCCGATGCATCTCATTTTAATTTTAAACCAGGTATTATTCAACTTTTACTTTCTTTTCATGGCTTAGAATTGGAAAATCCATACTTGCATTTAAGGGAATTTGAGGAGGTCTGCAACACATATAATAATTTAAATTGTAGCATGAACACCATCAGATTAAAGCTTTTTCCTTTTTCATTAAAAGATAAAGCTAAAACATGGCTACAAAATTTAAGACCAGGATCCATTCGTGCTTGGGATGAAATGCAACAACAGTTTTTGAAGAAGTTTTTCCCATCTCATAGAACAAACTCTTTCAAGAGACAAATCACCACTTTCACTCAAAAACCAGGAGAAACATTTTATAAATGTTGGGATAGGTATCGAGACTTGCTTAGTACTTGCCCTCATCATGGTTTTGAAACATGGAGATTGGTTTCACATTTCTATGAAGGGTTAACACCTAAAGAATGAGTATGATTGTTTAATCCCCAGCAACGGCGCCAAAATTTGTTGTGATGTCGCGGTTGCACAAATTAATTACCCTAACTTAAAACACACAAGATAGTATAGAGCAAGCAAGGGATCAATCCCACGAGGAAGATTTAGCTTAGATTTTTATGCTATACGTTATGCAATTGGGGGGTTTTGATTTGTGATAATCTAAACTATGGAAGAAATTAAACTAGTGAACACAATCAATTAAAACTAAAATTTATCAAGAAAACAAACCTTGGTCACAAGCACGCATCCACCTACAGAAATCAGAACCGATCCTTGAAACAAAACTCCAGTTTATATTCTGAATTTTTATCTTTTCTTAACTTTGGTTAATTAACGGATCGGCCGTATAACTAGCCCTAACCAACAAAAAATCACAGTGTCCGCACTAATGATTTAATCTAATGGCAGCCTTAAGATCTAGATAAATTCATTAATCTTAACAACCAAGTTGTCTGCTTGTGTTGCTTTGATCGAATGTTTTCCCTAAGTTTAATCACGTAGTTCCGCCACAATTATCAAGCTTAGTTGCTTCACAAGTTTATATACCCTAACTCCGGTTTTGATACCAAACTTAGCAATAGATTGTTCACAATAATAACTTAGAGTCCGCTCTAGCAATTATCAACAACAATCATAGAAAATATGCATAGGAAAACAATCATACTCATTCATAATACAAACTGAAAATAAATGGAAGAATAAATCTCACAGTTCTTGAAATCTGAAAGTTTATGTGTCCTTGCAACCAAGAAAAGAGCTTAGCCTTGCATATCTATTGAACAACTACTCCTAAAGATAAAAGAAAGCATTATTTGTAGTATGTAGAGAGGAGAGTTTGTGTTTCTTCACTTCTAGTTGCTACCACCTTTCTTTGATTCTATTGCACTCCCTCTTCTCCTTTCTTTGCTCTCTTGGTGTCTATATATAGGCTTCAATGGCAGCTCCTCTTGCTTCTTTATCAATAATGGTGGCTGCCAAACATGCCAAACTTTGACATTAGTAGTCACCACAAACAACCCACCATTGTAGCCTCCTTCTTTGACAATATCAAGAGGCTGCAAATGCTGCTCCAGCAGCCCTCTTTTACTCTCACAAGTTGGCCTTCTTTCTTTGACAATGGCAGCCATCTTCTTTGACAATGACAGCATTCCAATTTGCAGCTGGTTTGTGGTTGGTGGTTTCAGGTTGGTGGATTGGGGTTGGTGGCTATTTTTCTTGACCTTCTAGATTGATTTACTAGAGGGGCTAAATTGCTGAAATGACAACTTGGATGACAGTTTAGAAGCTTCGAAACATAATTTGGACTCATTTCTTCACGAAACCTGTTTGCTGGCAGAATTCAGTTGTTATCTTTGAAAAATAATATCGCCCTCATTTGACATCGTTTTTGGCTGAACATTGGAGTGTTTCTAGACCTTTGAGTTAGGAATCCAAAAAAATTGAGTTTGCATCAATTGGACTTCTATAGCTAAAGATATGGAATTTTGAATGGACAAAGGTCAACAGTGGCAGAATACGAGATTTGACTTTGAAGGATGTGATTTCCATGATCTTCCTCTTCGTATTTTTCTTGCATTACATTTCCAGAAAAGTATGGATGTTAGCTTTTTAGAGCCACTAGAATCACTTCATTTTGATCTCTAGAACTCACGCTCTGCACAAAACATCGACTGAACGTCAAATCTGTCAATTATCTCCAATTTACTCCTTTTTGCATTTTTCATCCAAAAATGCCTTCAAAACATAAAACAAAGAATATCAAGGAATTTTACATATAAAACATGGATAAAAAATTAGGTAAATGTGGGTGAAACTATCGAATAATATGGTTACATCAATAGGCAAATGGTTGAATTGATGTGCAATGGAACTTTTGAAGATAAAGACCGTGATGAAGCAATGGAGTACTTAGACTTGATAGCTGAAAATGCTCAAAATTGGGAAACCGCGGGTACTTATGAGGCACCGAGTAAAACTCAACTTCATACATCTAGTGGAGGTATGTACAACCTTAGGGAAGATCATGACCTTCAAGCCAAGTTTGCATCTTTGGCTAGAAAAGTCGAGGCACTAAAACTGAAAAAAAGTGGTCGATTAAAATCTGTTGAAAACATTGTGTGTCAAATCTGTGAAACAAATGAACACTCAACCAACGATTGTCCAACCTTGCCTTCTTTTAAGGAATGTCTCTATGAACAAGCCCATGCTTTAAACAGTTTCCAAAGGGCTAACCACAACCCATACTCCCAAACATACAACCCTGGTTGGAGAAATCACCCTAATTTCAGTTGGAAGAGTGTGAACAACAATGCACAAACTTCACAGCCACCGTCTCAAGCACACCATAATTTCCAAAATTCTCATGGATATGCACCTCTTTATGCTCCACCTTCTAGAAGAAATCTTGAGGAAACATTGCATGCATTCATTGAAAAGCAAGAGACAATCAATACTCAACTTGCTCAAAACATGACAGATTTTAAAGATACTCTTATTCATTTATCCTGTGGATTTTATTGTCTTGGACACAGAACCTGTTGAAGCATGTAATTCATTTCCTGTTATTTTAGGACGTCCATTTCTTGCAACTTCTAATGCATTGATTAATTGTAGGAATGGACTGATGAAGCTATCATTTGGAAACATGACATTGGAGATGAATATTTTCAACATTTGCAAGCAACCTGGAGATGATAATGATTTACAAGAAGTAGATCATATTGACGAATTAGTTTATGATCAACTTGAATCTACTTTAAGTAAAAATGAGTTGGATGAATCTGAAGATTTGACAAAGATTTATTCTGAGGAAGAAATTATGGATGAAAAAGGCACCGAAAATGTTGATGTGAATCTTTTGTCAACAATGATATCAAATTCAACATCTGATATCACATTAATCGATGATTACTTTCCTAACGAATCCTTACTTTCTCTTAGTCCAATGTCTTGGTATGATAAAAATATCAATTTTCTTGCTTTAAGAGATTTGCCAATTGATTGGAGTACTCAAGATAAAGAAAAGTTTTTGAAGGAAGTGAAGAATTTTTATTGTGATGACCCTAACTTATTCAAATATTGTCCTGATCAAATATTTCAAAGATTCATTCCCGACAATGAGGTAAGTAGTGTCATTAAACTTTGTCATTCTGAAGCATGTGGAAGTTATTTCTCGTCAAAAAAGACAGCTGCAAAAATCTTTCAAAATGGATTTTATTGGCCCACCATGTTCAAGGACACGCATGCTTTCTACAAAACTTGTGAAAATTGTCAAAAAGTTGACACTGGTCAAAAAGTTTTGTTTTATAATTCTCAACTCTATTCATTCCCTAGAGAGCTAAGATCAAGATGGAGCAATTCTTATAGGGCCTGTGATATTGAGAATTCAATGAATGACAATGTTTTCAAGGAAAATGGGCATCGTTTGAAAGATTACTTTGATAAGTTTCCTAGTGAAAATGAATCAACTGGTTAGAATGATCTTGGAGATAAAGGTTGATTATTTTGTTTTTCTCATATGTTTTTGTGTTTCTATTTGAGTGATTTTTGCTAGTTTCTCTCACCTCGGTCAAATGGCGGACAACGGTACTCTATGACTTAAGTCGGTTCTTTCAGTTTCCTACAATAACTGATATCTGTGTATATATTTATGCAATTCTTTGAATCTCTCTTCCAATTCTCATTTGAAAATGGACACTAATCTTGAAAAATTGAAAAAGTATTTTCCCGCTCTGCCTCAGAATGCGATTACAAAAATTTACCATGCTAGATGTGCAAGATTGAGATTGTTAATGAATGATGGAATTCCTGAAGATATTCGCTGGTTGATTGAAGCAAAGGTCCGATTATCAGGTGAGTCCTCTAACTCCTTCATTTCACACATGCCTGGAACAGGTAAAAGCACTTTTGCAAAGAAACGTCGTGCAAAACGACTGAAAGTCTGTCATCGATGTGCTAGATGGACTTGTAATGCACAATGTCATTCTTTAGGAATGGTATCCATAAACCGTGAAGATAAAATACAATTCATTAAGAATGGCCTTAGTAAGGAGTTTTTAGATAATCTTCTATTGACTCTTGAGACACATCCTAGTGGAGATGTGCATCGTGCAATTCATGATTTATGACCACTATTTCATAAAGAACATGATCGACTTAGTCTTGGGAATCTGACTAAAAAAAGACCATGTTTGCCAGTTTTTAAGAAAACTGGATGGGAAGCCTATCCCCGACCCATAGAGGGCGTTTAAGCCGTTCTTGGACGTAAAACGAAGGGAAGATGTGAGCCACAATCACAACTACGATTTGAATTTTCATTTGTAAAAACTTGTGTCTTTTGGTTTTATTATTGTGTTTTGTTATTTCTTATTTTTATTTCAGTGTGTTTCAGGTTTGTCAGTGTTCATTATTTCAGGTGATATCTTCTATACTCTATCTTTCTACCTTAGAACATTGAGGACAATGTCTCGTTTTGGTTGGGGGGAGAGGGTAGTAGTTGATAAAAAAAAATTGTTTTCTATTTCATAAAGCATGTGCAAAATTGTTATTACTATGATAGCAGAGTAAGGAGAACTTTTATGACTCCTAAGACGCATCTTCGTAACCATTCTTAACAAGGTCTATTATAATACTTCATGAAATATTCAGATTTACAAACTCTCGCATTGTTATCACTTAATTCTGCTCATATACTTATTTAACATGTATTCTTAAACCTTAATTTACTCACACACACTTTAACATATGATTATGGGTTACATATTGGATTATTACATTATTTATGTTCTTTTGTTAAAGGTAACAACTAAGGGAAATGATAGTATATAATAAAAAAAAGAAAAAAGAAAAAAGAAAAAAATGATAATAATAAAAATGTAGATAAGTTTGGTTTTGTAGCCTCCCTAACTTAAGAAATTAAGCCCGAAGGGGTGTTTTAACACCTAATACCCTAAAGTCAACTAACTTGGGAGCTATTGGCCCAACGCTTGTTACATGGGTTGAGGAGAAAAGCTTAAGGGAATCAAACATTGCACTATCTACATGTCAATATCTACGACCTGAGTTACTAAGCTTGTAGGGGTGTCTTAACACCTAATGCCCTAAGACCAACTGGTCTGGGAGACATTAGCTGAAAGCTCGTTACATGGGTTAAAGATGCATGATGTTTTTAAATTATATGTATATATATTTAAAAAAAAGACAAAAATAATAATCCCAACCCAAGGAAGTTAACCTTAAACATTAGAACAAAAATTTTGTTTTCTTCCAAGAAAAGCCCCATAATTATGTGTTGATACATTGAGCACAAAAGAAAGGTTTATTAATATCTTGTTAAGAGGTATTGAGCAGATATAGAAATTTAATGAGAGTTTGTTTATCTGGATAGATTAATAGAAGTTAAATGATGAATACCTTGCTTTATGGAATTTGCAAATTGTTTTTCTATTTTAACGCTTTGATTACTACGGACTAGTAATAAGCTGGTTGGGGGGTGTGATTAGTACTTAAAAGTGCATTTTTATCATGGTTTTATATCATTATTTTGCACTTGAAGTATCAATAACTCCTTAACTAAAGCATGTTTTATAATAATATATCTAATAATATAAGATACCTTTAATTTGTGGCAAATGTTTATTTTAAATGCAGGCCTATCACGTAAATGAAAAGGTTTGATTGATGAATTTAAGAACTGAAATTGAAAGGATAAAGAGATGGCCAAACTTAGAAAAGAGATGTCGG
>NW_011502096.1:22690-26197 GCF_000495115.2 Populus euphratica | reverse complement strand
TGTAATCACATTTTGAGGCAAAATGAGAAAATACTTTTTTAATTTTTCAAGAGTGGTGTCCATTTTCTAAGATGAGAAGTGGAAAACAGATGCAAAGACATTAGTTATCATGGGAAACTGAAAGAATCAACTTAAGAGTCACGGAGTATTATTATCCGCCATTTAACCGGGGTGAGAGAGACTAGCAAACCAAGAGTCATAAATAAAAAAAACACAAAGACAATTTGAGAAAAACAAAATAATCAGCCTTTATCTGTAGGATCATTCAAACCAATGGATTCATTTTCACTAGAAAAATTATCAAAGTAAGCTTTCAAACGATGTCCATTTACCTTAAAAACATTGTCACTCTTTGGATTCTCAATATTAAAGCTATATAAAGATACACATGTTTCTCAATAAATGGACTGTTTTATTTTGATCTTAGCTCTTCAGGGAATAAATAGAGTCGAGAATTATAAATCAAAAGTTTTTGACTAGTATCAACTTTTTAACAATTTTCACAAGTTTTGTAGAATGCATGCGTGTCCTTGAACATGGTGGCCCAATAAAATCTATTTTGAAAGATTTTCACAACTGTCTTTTTTGACGAGAAATGACTCCCACATGCTTCAGAACGACAAAGTTTAATGATACTACTTACCTTATTATCAGGAATGCATCTTTGAAATATTTGATCAAGATAATATTTGAATAAGTAAGGGTCATCCCAATAAAATTTTTGCACATCGCTCAAAAAATTTCTTTTGTCTTGGGTACTCCAATGAGCTGGCAAATCTCTTGAAGTAAGAAAATTGTTATTTTTATCATACCAAGGCATTGGACTAAGAGAAAGTAAGGATTCATTAGGAAAGTAATCATCGATTGGTGTCATGTTAGATTCGAATTTATTGTCACTCTTAACAAAAGATCTGCATCAATATTTTCGATGCCTTTTTCATCCGTGATTTCTTCTTAAAAATAAATCATTTGCAAATTTTCAAATTCATTCAACTCATTTTTACTTAAAGTAGATACAAGTTGACCATAAACTAATTTCTCAATATGATCTACTTCTTGTAATTCATTATCATCTCTAGGTTGCTTGCAAATGCTGAAAATATCCATCTCTAATGTCATGTTTCCAAATGATAACTTCATCAGTCCATTCCTATAATTAATCAATGATTAGAAGTTGCAAGAAATGGACGTCCTAAAATAACAGGAAATGAATTACATGCTTCAACAGGTTATATGTCTAAGACAATAAAATTCACAGGATAAATGAATTTGTCGACTTGTACTAACACATATTTAACTATTCCTCTAGGAACGTTTACAAAACTATCAGCAAGTAAAAGAGTTATAGAAGTTAGTTTTAACTCACCTAGATTAAGACTCTGAAAAACTGAATATGGAAGTAAAATCACACTAGCTCCAAGATCAAGTAAGGCTCTTTCAATTTTATATTCTCCAATAAAGCAAGAAATTGTAGGATAACCTGGGACTTTATATTTCAAAGCATTATTATTTTGAAGAATGCTACTTACTTGTTCGATTAAAAAGGCTTTCTTTTTCACATTTAGTTTTCTCTTCACAGTGCACAGATCTTTTAAAAATTTAGCATAAGAAGGAACTTGTTCAATAGTATCCAGTAAAGGTATATTAATCCTTACTTTTTTGAAAGTTTCAAAAATTTTAGAGTTGTGATTGACTTTCCTTTGTTTGGTCATAACATGAGGAAATGGAAGTGCTGGCAGGGAATCAATCTTTTCTTTGTAATTTTTAAATTAACCCTTTCCTTACCCTTAGAGATTGACTCATCATCTTTCTTACAAGGTTCAAGAGTGAGTTTTTCAATAACCTTACCACTGTGAAAAGTAGTGACTGATTTGACTTTCCATGTGTTGGCTTCCAGAACTACTTGCATTTGCATTGTATTGCCCCTTGGAATTTTGTTGTGGTTAAGATGGAAACTTGCCTTTCTCTTGGAAACAGAGAGCAAATTTCAATTTTGTAGGAGTATCTTTAAAATCTATTATGCTTTGAGCAAGTTGAGTATTGATTGTCTCTTGCTTTTTAATGAATGCATGCAATATTTCCTCAAGATTTTTTCTAAGAGATGGAGCATAAGGAAGTGCATATCCATGAGAATTTTGGAAATTATTATGTGCTTGAAATGGTAGTTGTGAAGTTTGTGTATTGTCACTTTTCTAACTAAAATTTAGGTGATTTCTCCAACCAAGGTTGTATGTTTGCAAGTATAGGTTATGATTAGGCCTTTGGAAACTGTTTAAAGCATGAGCTTATTCATGGAGACATTCCTTAAAAGAAGGCAAGGTTGGACAGTCATTAATTAAGCATTCATTTGTTTCACATATTTGACATACAATGTTTTCAACAAATTTTAATTGGCCACTCTTTTTCAATTCTAGTGCCTCGACTTTTCTAGCTAAAGATGCAAACTTGGCTTAAAGGTCATGATCTTCCCTAAGGTTGTACATACCTCCACTAGATGTATGAGGTTGAGTTTTACTCGGGGCCTTATAAGTACCTGCGGTGTCTCAATTTTGAGCATTTTCAAGTAACAAGTCTAAATACTCCATTGCTTCATTAGGCTCTTTATCTTCAAAAGTTCCATTGCACGTCAATTCAACCATTTGCCTATCTCTAGGTGGTAACCCTTTATAAAAAAGTGAAACCAATCTCCTTGTTTCAAAACCATGATGAGGGCAGGTATTAAGCAAGTATTGATACCTATCCCAACATTGATAAAATGTTTCTCCTGACTTTTGAGTGAAAGTGATAATTTGTCTTTTGAAAGAGTTTGTTCTATGAGATGGGAAAAGTTTTTTAAAAAAATATTGTTGCATTTCATGTTACAATTTGAGTCATTATATGTGTTGCAGACCTCCTTAAATTCTCTTAAATACAAGTATGGATTTTTCAAATCTAAGCCATGAAAAGAAGGTAAAAATTGAATAATGTATGCCTTAAAATTAAAATGAGATGCATCAGGGGGAAAACCATGCATGATGGTGCACTTGTTCTTGTGAGATTCATATGGTATCTAAGTGTTCTAACACGGTTATTCTCATTATTCTCATTATGAAGTGATTGATTATCTTCTTTGGCTATATTTTTTGAAAATGATAAGGATACCCTACAAAGTCTGCCACTTAATGTACGTGACCACACTCTCATGCACGTGTAGGAGTATAATAAAAGGAAGAAGAAAACAAAAGAAGAGAAACAAAGTTATATACAAGAAAAGTAAAAAGAGAAAATAAAATAAATACTATAATTTATACAAGAACTTATCTCTCCGGAACAGCGTCAAAAACTTGACACAACCAAAAGATTGATGTCTTCTCCCAAGTGCAGGAGTGTCGAAGTAATAAATAATCTGGCAAGACTGGGGTAGAACCATAGGGAGGTTAATTATATAAATTATAGATAACAATAATACAACAACAATAACAACAATAAAAGTAACAATAATATCAATAATAATAATAATAATAATAA
>NW_011502096.1:0-22605 GCF_000495115.2 Populus euphratica | reverse complement strand
TAGTAGTAGTAGTAGTAGTAGTAGTATAATACTAAAGAAAAAGAAAATAAAGAAGAAGTTAATGAGAACTTTGAGATGGAAGATTAACGTAAGGATTAAACAATGATAACAACAAAGGTTAGACGATCCACTAATAGTATATCAAACAAGTATAGTATAAACTCTTATTATTTAATTGAAAACCACACACAAAGGACGTTTCAATCAAATTATAAATTGTTAACACGATTACATTAGTTATCTTATTCGATTAATGCTAATACTTGTAAATCTCGTCAGGCATTCATGATTATAACTTATGTTAACAACAAATCAAGTTCTTTTCATAGCTCAGGTGTCGGCTAAACTATACAGTATGGGCTATGAAAGTGCCAAGCATTTATTGTATCAAGTGTTATATAGCATAAATCTAGATTAGTCATTTAACAAGCTAAGT
This sequence comes from Populus euphratica, assembly GCF_000495115.2. Taxonomy (NCBI): domain Eukaryota; kingdom Viridiplantae; phylum Streptophyta; class Magnoliopsida; order Malpighiales; family Salicaceae; genus Populus; species Populus euphratica. The sequence goes on along the minus strand of NW_011502096.1, from coordinate 22,169 downwards.
ATTAAAGAGTGAACAAGATAACAAATATAAAACATGTTAGTATCAAACATTAAAGTCCATCTTAAGTTTACACTATACTTATTCTTATACCATTAGTATAACTTTTTCACCTAGACATAATAAACTTAACTAAACATAATCAAAGAAAGAAAAATAAATAAACAAAATAAGAACATAACTAACATAAAAGTTAACTAAGTAAAGGAGAAGAAATGAAAGGCATGAACAAGATATTAATGAAAGCAAAACTTAAGCATTATAAAAATACAAAGAGAGAAAGCAAAAACATGATCTTGATTTGGAAACCAAGAGGCCTAAATGCATGGCAAATGCCTCCTTTTATAGGTAAAGATTGGAAACTATTGATTTGATGACTAATTGATTAGTGGGTGACCAACTCTTAACTTGGTGACAATCCTTATCTTCTCTTGTCTACCCAAAACATCATTGATAATGTCAAAATTGGAACCACTTGGAAACATGAAAGTTGTAGAAATTATCTCAGCTTTCTAAAAAAAAAAATGGAGGTCATTTGGTCTTCTAGAACTCCAGATATGGGTCAAACACTAAATAGTGTTCTGGCTATAAGACAGATTCAGACTTCTTTGTTGTTGCTATAATTTGGACTTAAAAATGGTCTTTTTAAATCTTGGGCTCCATATGGAAGTTGTAGGCCAATGTGTTACCTTTCCATCCATATAAAGTAGACCTAAATCCGAGATCTACATCTCTAGATATGACCCAATTACCAAATAGTGTTCTAGATTGGACTGCACCAGCATCTCTTTTCTAAGTTTGGCCATCTCATTGTCCTTTGAATTTTAGTTTTTAAACTCATCAATCAATCCTTTCATTTATGTGATAGGTTTGTATTTAAAATGAACATTTACCATAAAATAAAGGTATTTTATATTATTAGATATGTTATTATAAAACATGCTTTAGTTAAGAAGTTATTGATACTTCAAATGCAAAATGATGATATAAAACCTTGATAAAAATGCACTTTTAAGTACTAATCACTTACCCTCATAGATTGACCCATTATCTTTCTCATAAGGTTCAAAAGTGGGTTTTTTAATAACCTTACCACTGCGAAGAGTAGTGACTGATTTGACTTGATTCATGTGTTGGCTTCCGGAACTACTTGCATTTGCATTGTATTGCCACTTGAGATTTTATTGTGGTTGACATGGAAACTTACCTTTCTCTTGAAAACTAAAAGCAGATGTCAATTTTGGAGAGTATCTTTAAAATCTGTCATGCTTTGAGCAAGTTGAGTATTGATTGTCTATTACTTTTCAATAAATACATGCAATGTTTCCACAAGATTTCTTCTAGGAGGTGGTGCATAAGGAGGTGCATATCCATGAGAATTTTGAAAATTATTATGTGCTTAAAACTATGATTGTGAAGTTTATATATTATTGTAATTACTCTTCCAACTAAAATTTAGGTGATTTCTCTAACCAAGGTTGTTTGTTTATGAGTATGGATTATGATTGGCCTTTTGGAAACTGTTTAAAGCGTGGGCTTCATCATGGAGATATTCCTTAAAAAAAGGAAAAGTTGGACGATCATTGGTTAAGTGTTCATTTGTTTCACAGATTTAACACACAATATCTTGAAGAGATTTTAATTGACTACTCTTTTTTTTTTTAATTCTAGTGCCTCGACTTTTCTAGTTAAAGATGCAAACTTGGCTTGGAGGTTATAATCTTCCCTAAGGTTGTACATACCTCTATTAGATGTATAAGGTTAAGTTTTACCTTGTGCCTTATAAGTACTTGTGGTGTCCCAATTTTAAGCATTTTCAGCTAACAAGTCTAAGTACTCCATTGCCTCATCATGGTTTTTATCATCAAAAGTTTCATTGCACATAAACTCAACCATTAGCCTATCTCTAGGTATTAACCCTTCATAAAAAAGTGAAATCAATCTCCATGTTTCAAAACCATGATGAGGGCAAGTATTAAGTAAGTCTTGATACCTATCCAAACATTGGTAAAATGCTTCTCCTGGTTTTTGAGTGAAAGTGGTGATTTGTCTTTTGAAAGAGTATGTTCTATGAGAAAGGAAAAATTTCTTTAAAAATTATTGTTGCATTTCATCCCAAACACAAATGGATCTAAGTCTTAAATTTTGTAGCCATTTTTTTTAACTTTATCTTTTAATAAAAAAGAAAAAAAAGGTTTTATCTGATGATGTTCATGTTACAATTTGAGTCATTATACGTGTTACAGACCTCCTTAAATACCCTTAAATGCAAGTATGAATTTTCTAAATCTAAGCCATGAAAAAAAGGTAAAAGTTGAATAATATCTAACTTAAAATTAAAATGAGATGCATAAAGAGGAAAAACTATGCATGATGGTGCATTTGTTCTTGTGGGATTCATGTGATCTTTAAGTGTTCTAACATGGTTATTCTTATTATTCTCATTATGAAGTGATTGGATATCTTTTTCGACCATATTTTTGGAAAATAATGAAGATACCCTACAAAGTCTACCACTTAATGTAGATGACCACACTCTCATACATGTGTAGGAGTAGAATAAAAGGAAACAAAATAAAAAAAGAAACAAAGTTTTATACAAGAAAAGTGAAAAGAAAAAATAAAATAAATGTTATAATTTGTACAAAAACTCACATCCCTAGCAACGACACCAAAAACTTAACACAACCAAAATATTAATATCTTCTCTAAAGTGCAAAAGTGTCAAAGTAATAAATAATCCAACAAGGCCAGAGTCGAACAATAGAGAGATTAATTGTATAAATTATAAATAACAATAATACAACAACAACAAGAATATTTATAGTAGTAGTAGTAGTAGTAATAGTAGTAATAATACTACTAATAATACTAGTAGTAATAGTAATAATAATAATAATACTAATAATACTAATAGTAATAAATACTAATAATAATAATAATAATAGTAGTAGTAGTAGTAATAACAATAATAATAATAATAATAATAATAAAAGAAGAAGAAGAAGAACAAATTGATAAGAATTTTGAGATGAAAGATCAATATAAGGGACAAAAAAAGATAACAACAAATATCAAGGTTTAAGGATCCACTAATGATATTTCAAATAAGTATAGTATAAACTCTTTTTATTCAAATGGAAACCATACACAAAGGAGATTCCAATCAGATTATAAATTGTTAACATAATTACATTAATTATCTTATTCGAATAATGCTAATACTTGTAAATGTTGTCAGGTATTCATGATTATAACTAATGTTAACAACAAATCAAGTTTCTTTATTTGATTTTGCCTTTGAACCTCCTTCGTCTCCTTGGGATTGCTTCTATAGGATGGTCGGTTAGGAATTGAAGCTTCGGGTACGAAATCAATCTGATTCTCTATTCCTCTCAATGGTGGTAATCTGCTAGGACAGATCTGGAGAGAGAGAGATCTGGAGAGAGAGATCTGGAGAGAGAGAAAGATTAGAAATCAAACTGTCGGAGCTAGATCTACTCCGTCCACCATTGGATCATCCTCATTTCTTACTATGTTGTTCATTCCAGCCTTCCCGAAACATTGACCGAATGGATCTTCATTCCAATCAACGAGGTGGGAGATATTGATCTCGTAATATTTCTACTGTTCTGCATTTTTAGTTGCAGCAGAGTGAATTGGGTTTTGTTGAAGCTTGATCTTCTTTGTTCGCCGTTGGATTGTCACCATTTTTTAGTATGTTGTTCATCAGAATATACTCTATAGCTTGACCGCACGGATCATCATTCCAATCAATAATCTCGAAGATACTGGCCTCGTAATTCTGTAATTCTCTTCTCCCTTCATGAACAAATCTCAATCTTGTTGTTTCTGAGATTACATTGTTGTTGTTTCTGAGCTTAGGTTACGTCTTAGACTCAGTTTCTCTTCTTAGAATTTGGTATCTCTAGTATTTGTATGCTGCCATAATGTCCTTATGTTCTGCTGTGGATTCTGTTCCAATGGTTACCTCTAACAATGAACAACACAATGAAGTCAAGTCTGGACATATATTAAGATTAGAGCTACAAGATATGTTGAACAGCCATGGGATGAGGATTTCTCAGTTTACTAATGTTAATCAAGCTGATTCTGAAGCTAGCATAGAGAAGAAACACTCTAATTCCCAAGCTTCTAATGTTGTTTCAGAAATGAATCATGTGTTGGGTTCTAAAGTTGATGAGTTGAAGGTAGGGTCTCAGCAACAAGACCAGCAAAATCATCGCCCCAAATTGAATTTTTTAAATGCTTTGAAGGGTTCTGATGTTGATAACAATGAGGGTACCAAGAACCTTGGTATTTCTCTAGTTCGTAATCTGCATTTTGCTCCCCCTGCTATGACTGATGGTCGTGTGACAGTAGCTCCTCCACTTGATGTGTTTGAGGATGGCTGCGAACTTTGGAAATCCACCCTAGTTGGTCATTTTGTGGGTCAGAAATTACCATATCCCGTTGTTAATTCTATTGCCAAAAGAATCTGGGGCTCCTACGGTCTATCAGAAGTTTTATCTTCGGATAATGGTTTCTTCCTATTCACTTTTGATTCTGTTGATCATGCCACTAATGTGCTGGAAAGAGCCCCATGGCACATGGCAAGCAGACCTTTGGTGCTTAAACGTTGGCAACCGAACATGCAATTTTTGAAAGGTGATTTGGTCAAAGTTCCGGTATGGGTTAGGCTATATAATGTTCCTCTTGAGTATTGGACTATTAAGGGGTTGAGTTGTGTAGCGAGTGCTATTGGGGTTCCTCTTCATGCTGATCAGACTACATTGTTGCGTCAAAGGCTTAGCTACGCAAGAGTTTGTGTTGAGATTGATACTACGAAGATGCTGGTTAAGGAATACGACCTTCGCTGTCCCAATGGATTATTCATAACAATTTCAGCTGATTTACGAATGGATACCATCAAAGTGCAATAATTGTAATGTCTTTGGACACACGACAGCGATATGTGCTACTAATAACGGTGCAAATCTTACAATGGAGGCAGAGGGTAAGAGGAAACTAGGAGCTGCGAACTCTAAATCTGCGGATAAACAGCAGAATCAGTTTCAATGGCAGGTAGTTGCTAAACGAAATAAGGGTTCTGTGAGTGGTGAGAATGGCACTTTGGCATCTAAAGTGCGTAACTGTAATGAGAATGGTTGTTCGACATGTGGTACAAATATTTCTGATTGTAATATCAATGAGAAGGCTGCATCAGATGTGAGCAATGCTGATTGTTATGAAGATGAAAATCCTACATCTCCTCTTGTTTTGAAGAGTTCACAAGGAGACATGAAGCAGGAGCAGGGGGGTACAAGTACTGCTTCAGATCAAAGTTTAGCCATCTCCAATACATCTGATTGTGCGACGGTGAACCAGGTTCTTTTCGTTAATAGTCATGAGCTGAATGTAGATATTGACGCAATGGGAGGTGATACAGATGGGGAACGAACTGATAAGGAGTTGACGTCACCAATCCTGACAAGCCCACAAACTCTGAATTCCACCGAAAGGGAAACTGTTAATCAGTTGGCTATTAAGGCTAGAGACTCTCTAGAGAAAAAGAAAAAGGGTTTGAAAAACTCTTCAAAGAAGAATAAGAAATCTGTCTCCTCGCCTGGGGGCACGTCGAGGTAATCTTTGTGTTGCTGTTTGTACTCCTCTCTATTTTCTTATGATTATTGGATGTTGGAATGTAAGTGGTTTGAATGATCCCATAAAGCATTCAGCATTGCGTCAGCTCATCCATCAAGAGAGGATGACTCTTTTCGGTTTGGTTGAAACTCGGGTTAGAGACGAGAATAAATATAATGTTTCTCAACTTCTTCTGCGTAATTGGTCCTTCTTGTATAATTATGATTTCTCTTGTCGTGGTCGTATTTGGGTTTGTTGGAATGCTGATGTGGTGAAGGTTGATGTCCTCGGAATGTCAGACCAGGCTATTCATGTTTCTGTCACTATATTAGCTACCAATATCTGTTTCAATGCTTCAATTATATACGGAGACAATAACGCTTCCTTACGTGAGGCATTATGGTCTGATATAGTGAGTCGTAGTGATGGATGGGAGTCCAGCCCATGGATTCTTATGGGCGACTTTAATGCTATCCGCTACCAATCAGACAGGTTAGGAGGGTCTACTTCGTGGGCTGGTCATATGGACAGATTGGAAACATGTATTCAAGAAGCGAAAGTGGATGATCTTTGATATTCAGGCCTGCATTATACTTGGTCGAACCAATGTCCTGAGAATCTGATTATGCGGAAACTAGATAGAGTGCTTGTCAATGAGAAATGGAATCTGAACTTCCCCTTTTCAGAAGCGAGATTTTTGCCATCGGGTATGTCAGACCATTCTCCTATGGTGGTAAAGGTTACTGGTGATTATCAGAATATAAAGAAACCATTCAGATTCTTTGATATGTGGATGGACCATGACGAGTTCATGCCCTTGGTGAGGAAAGTATGGGAACACAATTCAGGGGGTTGTCCAATGTATCAGCTGTGTTGCAAGCTAAGAACACTAAAACGGGAATTGAAACTTTTCAATATGACTCACTTCTCCAACATTTCAGATAGAGTCCAAGATGCGAAAGATGAAATGGATAAGGCTCAACAGGCTCTCCATACAGCACATGGGAATCCAACTTTGTGCATGCGAGAAAGGGATGCTGTACGTAACTACGCTTCTATCGTCAAGGCCGAAGAGAGTTTTTTCAAACAAAAGTCAAGGATACAGTGGCTTAGCTTGGGGGATCAGAATACTGGCTACTTTCACAAATCAGTAAATGGAAGACAGCATAGAAATAAACTTCTTTCACTTACAAAGGAGGATGGAGAGGTTGTCGAAGGACATGAGGCAGTTAAATCAGAAGTCATTGCGTACTTCCAGCGTGTGTTAAGAGTGGAACAGATGCCTAGGGTTCTGAATGAGGAAGAGATGGAATCGGCAATTAACTTGAAACTGTCTTCAACGCAACAACATGTATTAGCACAAGATGTAACAAGGGAGGAGATTAAGCATGCTATGTTTAGTTTGAAGAACAACAAAGCCCCTGGTCCGGATGGATTTAACGCAGGTTTCTTCAAAAGAATGTGGCACATAGTTGGGGAGGATGTAATCAATGCTGTTAGTTCCTTCTTTCAGACTCGGAGAATGCTTAAAGAAATGAATGCTACATCAATTTCCCTTATTCCTAAAGTTGCCAATCCTACGAGGTTGACAGATTTTCGTCCTATATCTTGCTGCAATACCGTGTACAAATGCATCGCTAAGATTCTAGCTGGGAGAATCACAGCTGTTTTGCCATCCTTAGTAGGTCCGTATCAGACTGCTTTTATCTCTGGACGGAGAATCAGCGACAATATTCTTTTGTCTCAGGAACTAATGAAAGGCTATCATAAATCTACGGGACCTGCCCGTTGTGCTATGAAAGTAGATCTGATGAAGGCTTATGACTCGGTTCGGTGGGATTTCGTTGACGCTATGTTAAGAAAAATGGGATTCCCTAGAACAGTCATTGATTGGATTATGGTTTGTGTTACATCATGTCAATTCTCTATCAACGTCAATGGTGAGCTTGCAGGTTATTTTCAAGGGGGGAGAGGGCTTCGACAAGGGGATCCACTTTCTCCATATTTGTTTGTCCTATGTATGGAAATCCTTTCGGGGCTATTCTGCAAGATGAGTGCCAACCAAAACTTCAAGTTCCACTGGAGATGCAAGAAGGACAACATTTCTCATCTTTGTTTTGCTGACGACTTGATGATTTTTAGCAAAGGAGATGTAAACTCAATTCGTATGATCAAAACTGTGCTCACAAAGTTTCAAGATCTATCAGGTCTGTATCCAAATCCAAATAAAAGTGACATCTTCTTAAGCGGTGTGTTAAATGCTGAGAGGGAAGAGATTATTCATGTTCTTGGGTTTGCAGAGGGGGAGCTCCCTATGAAATATTTGGGAGTGCCTCTTATCTCGTCCAGACTAAAGGCTGTTTATTGTAAGGGGCTCGTGGATAGAATCACCTCTAAAGTTCGACATTGGACTTGTAGAACACTCTCGTATGCAGGACGAGTACAACTGATTAATTCAGTTTTATTTTCCATCCAAGTCTATTGGGCATCTCTCTTCCTCTTACCTGGGCAAGTCATAAAAAGTGTGGAGCAAATTATGAGATCCTTTCTTTGGTCAGGTTCAGATATGAGAACTACTGGGGCTAAAGTGGCTTGGGATCAGGTATGTCTTCCAAAAAAGGAGGGGGGGCTAGGAATAAAGAGGATAACAGAATGGAACAAGATTGCTTTGTTGAAACACATTTGGAACCTGTGCAATGACTCAGATGGCTCAATCTGGTCTACTTGGATCAGATGTAATCTGTTGCGAGGTAGGAATTTCTGGACAATCAAGACGCCACAGAATTGCTCTTGGGCATGGAGAAAGATTCTAAAGCTCAGATCCTTAGCATGGCCGAAGATGAAGTACATCATAGGGGATGGCAGGACAACTTCTCTATGGTTTGACAATTGGCATCCTCACAGCCCGCTCGCAGATTCTTACGGCGACAGATTCATCTATGATTCAGGTATGGAAAAGAACGCGAAGGTGAATATGCTGATTCATAACTCAGAATGGAAAATTCCTACCACTCACGCTATTGGATGGCACCCCATTGTAGAAGCTATTCCTTCCAATTCTAATCCTATGATAGGGCAAAATGATGAGATTGTTTGGCTGGATTCACCAAATCACAGATTCTCGATCAAAATAGCTTGGGAACAACTAAGATTTCATCATACGATGGTCGAATGGCATGACATTGTGTGGTTCAAGAATGCTGTTCCAAGACATTCGTTTCTTCTATGGGTGGCTGTCCAACAGAAACTCACAACTCAAGATAGACTTCATCGATTTGGTATACATGGTCCTAATAGATGCTCACTCTGTCTCCGCAACTACGAAGATCACAACCACTTGTTCTTTGAATGCTCCTATACTAAAGCGATCTGGTGGGATGTTTGTGACAGATGCAACATTCCAAGAATGACAAAAGGATGGGATGAATGGATTCGATGGGCCACTGTCACTTGGCATGGCAAAAGTTTTGTTAATTTTTCTCGTAAACTCAGTTTTGCAGCTACAGTGTATCATATCTGGCAAGAAAGGAATGCAAGGACCTTTGCTGGAATATCTAGAACTCAGAATTTGGTCTTTCATCAAATTGAATGTATCATCCGTGATAAGCTTGATTTGATGAGGAACGTTCTACCAACAGATGAAAATAAAAGAATCCAACGAGCATGGAGGGTTAATAACATAGATTCTTCACTTGATATTTAGCTGGTTGTATTGGTTTCCCTAACGAATCAAGTTAGGTCTTGAGTTTTCAGTTCGGTGGCTAGCATGTAGCCATCTGTTGTTTTACGTTTCTGTTCTCATTGTAAATCTGGGGTATGCCCCTTATAATCTTTGTATCGTTTTCCTTTAATATATACGTCAACTTACCAAAAAAAAAAAAAAAAGTTGTTCTTTCTTGATCATGCTATGGAATAGGAATTTCTAACATCTTCGGCACAACAAATCATAATCTCTGCTACTACTGTTGAACAATTGATTGACCAACTACAATCTTTCATTCCCATAATTGATCCCTCCATGAGTTGTATAAATTGGTCATCTAAGAAAAACCATAAAAAGCTTAGATTGGATTTGAGTCTTTATTTATGAATCTTTATGGCTTTTGTTTTTATTATTGTGTTTTGTTGTTTCTTATATTTGTTCAAGTGTGTTTCAAGTTTGTTAGTATTCGTTATTTCAGGTGATCTCTTCTATATTCTATCTTTCTACGTTAGGACATTAAGAATAATGTCTCGTTTTGGTTGGGGGGACAAGGTAGTAGTTGACCAAAAAAAATTAACTAACTGTGTTTTCTATTTTATAATGCATGCGCAAAATTGTTGTTACTATGATGACAGAATAAAGGAGCTCTTTTGTTAAAGTGATTCTTAAGATGTATCTTAGTAACCATTCTTAACAAGGTCTATCATAATACTTGAAATATTCAGGTTTACAAATTCTCACATTATTACCTCTTAATTCTGATCATACACTCATTTAACATGTATTCTTAAACCTTAATTTTCACACACACACACACTTTAACATATGATTGTGGGTTGCACATTGGATTATTACATTATTTATGTTCTTTTGTTAAAGGTAACAACTAAGGAAAATTGATAGTATATAATTTGAAAAAAAAGAGCAAAAAAAATAAAATTGATGATAATAAAAATATAGATAAGTTTGGTTTCGTAGCCTCCCTAACCTAAGCAATTAAGCACGAAGGGGTGTTTTAACACTTAATGCCTTAAAGTGAACTGACTTTAGAGCTATTGGCTCAACGCTTGTTACATGGGTTGAGGAGAAAAACTTAAGGAAATCAAACATTGCACTATCTATATATATATCAGTATCTGCAACCCGAGTTACTAAGCTCGTAGGGGTGTCTCAACACTTAATACCTTAAGACCAACTGGTTTGGGAGTTATTATCCGAAAGCTCGTTACATGGGTTAAAGATGTATAGTGTTTTAAGTTATATGTACATATATTAAAAAAAGAGAAAAAAATAAAAAAAATAATAATCCCAGCCTAAGAAAGTTAAACTTAAACATTATAACAAAAATCTTGTTTTCTTCCTAGAAAAGCCCCATAACTATATGTTGATATATTGAGCATAAAAGGAAGGTTTATTAATATCTTGTTTAAAAGGTATTGAGCAGATACATAAATAAAAGAATTGATTGACGAGTTTAAGAATTGAAATTAAAAGGACAAAGAGATGGCCAAACTTAGAAAAGAGATGCTCATGTAGTCCAAACCGAAACAGTATTTGGTAATTGGGTCATATCAAAAGTTGTAGATCTTAGATTTAGGTCTACTTTATATGAATGGAAAGTTAAAATGCAGACCTACAACTTTCACATGGAGGTCTATTTTAAAAAGGTCATCTTCAAGTCCAAATTATAGCAACACTGAAGAAGTCCGAATCTGTCTTGTTTAGCCCACGTCCGGAGTTCTGGAAGTTCAAATGACCTCTATTTTTTTTCCTAGAAAGCTAAGATAATTTCCTACAACTTTGATGCTTCAAGTGGTTCCAATTCTGATGTTATTAATGATGTTTTGGGAAAACAACAGAAGATAAGGATTGTCACCAAGTCAAGAGTTGGTCACCTATTCATCAATTAGTTATCAAATCAATACTTCCCAATTTTGGCCTATAAAAGGAGGCATTTTCCATGCATTTAGATATCTTGGTTTCCAGATCAAGATCATGCTCTTGCTTTCTCTCTTTGTATTTTTGTAATGCTTAAGTTTTGCTTTCATTAATATCAAGTTTATGCCTTTCATTTCCTTTCCTTCACTTAGTTAACTTTTATCTTATTTATCTTCTTATTTTGTTTATTTATTTTTCTTTCTTTTATTATATTTAGTTAATTTTATTGACACGACTAAAAGATTGATGTCTTCTCCCAAGTGTAGGAGTGTCGAAGTAATAAATAACCCAGCAAGACCGGGGTCAAACTACAAGAGGTTAATTCTACAAATTATAAACAACAACAATAGTAATAATAATAATAACAACAATAATAATTATAATAATAGTAGTAGTAGTAGTAACAACAATAATAATAGTAAAAGTAGTAGTAGTAGTATTAGTAGTAGTAATAATAATAATAATAATAATAATAATAATAATAGTAATACTAATAATAGAAGAAGAAGAAGATGATGATGATGAGAACTTTGAGATGAAATATTAATGTAAGGATTAAACAATGATAATAACAAATGTCAAGGTTAGAGGTTTCACTAATGGTATGTCAAACAAGTATATTATAAACTCTTATTATTCAATTGGAAACCACACACAAAGGAGGTTCCAATCAGATTATAAATTGTTAAGATGATTACATTAGTCATCTTATTCAATTAATGCTAATACTTGTAAATCTCGTCAAGCATTCATGATTATAACTTATGTTAACAACAAGTCAAGTTCCTTTCATAGCTCACTAGTCGGTTATACCATACAGTATGGGCTATGAAAGTGCCAAGCATTTGTTGTACCAAGTGTTATACAACATAAATCAAGATTAGTCATTTAACAAGCAAAGTATTAAAGAGTGAACAAGATAACAAATATAAAACATGTTAGTATCAAACATTAAAGTCCATATTAAGTTTACATTATACTTATTCTCACACCATTAGTGTAACCTTTTCACCTTGACATAACTAACTTAGCTAGACATAATGAAAGAAAGCAAAATAGATAAACAAAATAAGAACACTAGACATAATGAAAGAAAGAAAAATAAATAAACAAAATAAGATAAAAATTAACTAAGTAAATAAAAGGAAATGAAAGGCATAAACTTGATATTAATTAAAGCAAAGCATAAATATTACAAAAAATACAAAGATAGAAAGCAAGAGCATGTGTATGTATAGGTAGTTATGAATGTGGCTCACATCTTCCCTTGGTTTTACGTCAAAGAATGACTTGAACGCCCTCTATAGGTCGAGGATAGGCTTCCCATCCAATTTTCTTAAAAACTGGCAAACAAGGTCTTTTTTAGTAAGATTCCCCAGACTAAGTCAATCATGTTCTTTATGAAAATGGGGCCATAAATTATGAATTGCACGATGCACATCTCCACTAGGATGCGTATCAAGAGTTAATAAAAGATTATCTAAAGACTATTTACTCAGGCCATTCTTAATGAATTGTATTTTATCTTCATGGTTTATAGATACCATTCCTAAAGAACGACATTGTGCATTACAAGTCCATCTAGCACATCGATGACAGACTTTCTGTCGTTTTGCACGACGTTTCTTTGTAAAAGTGTTTTTACCTATTCCAGGCATGTGTGAAATAATGGAATTAGAGGACTCACCTGATAATCGGACCTTTGCTTCAATTAACCAGCGAATGTCTTCAGGAATTCCATAATTCATTAACAACCTCAATCTTGCACATCTAGCACGGTAAATTTTTGTAATCGCATTTTGAGGCAGAGCGGGAAAATACTTTTTCAATTTTTCAAGATTAGTGTCCATTTTCAAATGAGAAGTGGAAGAGAGATTCAAAGAATTGCACAAATATATACACAGATATCAGTTATTATAGGAAACTGAAAGAACCGACTTAAGTCACGGAGTACCGTTGTCCACCATTTGACCGGGGTGAGAGAAACTAGCAAAAATCACACAAAAGAAACATAAAAATAATGTGAGAAAAACAAAATAATCAACCTTTATCTACACGATCATTCAAACTAGTTGATTCATTTTTACTAGGAAAATTATAAATGTAAGCTTTCAAACGATGTCCATTTTCCTTAAAAACATTATCATTCATTGAATTCTCGATATCAAAGGCCCTATAAGGATACACATGTTTCTTAATAAATGGATTACCCTATCTTGATCTTAGCTCTCTAGGGAATAAATGGAGTTGAGAATTATAAAACAAAACGTTTTGGCCAGTATCAACATTTTGACAATTTTCACAAGTTTTGCAGAATGGATGCGTGTCCTTGAACATAGTGGGCCAATAAAATCCATTTTGAAAGATTTTTGCAGCTATTTTTTTTACGAGAAATAACTCCCATATGCTTTAGAATGACAAAGTTTAATGATAATACTTACCTCATTGTCGATAATGAATCTTTGAAATATTTAATCAGGATAATATTTGAATAAGTTAGGGTCATCATAATAAAAGTTCTTCACTTCATTCAAAAACTTTTCTTTCTTTTAAGTACTCCAAGCAGTTGGCAAATCTCCTAAAGCAAGAAAATTGATTTTTTTTATCATACCAAGGCATTGGACTAAGAGAAAGTAAGGAGTCGTTAGGAAAGTAATTATCAATTGGTGTGATGTCAGATGTCAAATTTGTTGTCACTTTTGACAAAAGATCTACATCAATATTTTCGGTGTGTTTTTCATCTGTGATTTCTTCCTCAAAATAAATCAAATATTCAGATTCATCCAACTCATTTTTACTTAAAGTAGATTCAAGTTGATCATAAACTAATTCATCAATATGATCTACTTCTTGTAAATCATTATCATCTCCAGGTTGCTTGCAAATGTTAAAAATATTCATCTCCAATGTCATGTTACCAAATGATAGCTTCATGAGTCCATTCCTATAATTAATCAATGCGTTAGAAGTTGCAAGAAATGGACATCCTAAAATAACAGGAAATGAATTACATGCTTCAACAGGTTCTGTGTCCAAGATAACAAAATCCATAGGATAAATGAATTTATCTACTTGTACTAACACATCTTCGACTATTCCTCTAGGTACTTTTACATATCTATGGTAAGTAAAAGAGTTACAGAAGTTGGTTTTGACTCACCTAGATTGAGACTTTGAAAAACTGAATATGGAAGTAAATTCACACTAGCTCCAAGATCAAGTAAGGCTTTTCCAGTTTTATGTTCTCCAATAAAACAAGAAATTATAAGACAACCAGGGTATTTATATTTCAAAGCATTATTGTTCTAAAGAATGACACTTACTTGTTCGGCTAAAAAGGCTTTCTTTTTCACATTTAGTTTCCTCTTCACAGTGCATAGATCTTTAAAAAATTTAGCATAGGAAAGAACCTGTTTAATATCATTCAGCAAAGGTATATTGATTCTTACCTATTTAAAAGTTTCAAAGATTTCAGAGTTGTGATTGACTTTCCTTTGTTTGGTCATGGTATGAGGAAATGGAAGTGCTAGTGGGGAATCAGTCTTTTCTTTGCAAATTTCAGATTTAACCCCTTCCTTACCCTCAAAGATTGACTCATCATCTTTCTCACAAGATTCAAGAGTGGGTTTTTCAATAACCTTACCACTATGAAGAGTAGTGACTGATTTGACTTGATCTATGTGTTGGCTTGCAGAACTAGTTGCATTTGCATTGTATTTCCCCTTGGGATTTTGTTGTGGTTGAGATGGAAACTTACCTTTCTCTTGGAAATTGAGAGCAGATGTCAATTTTACAAGAGTATCTTTAAAATCTATCATGTTTTGAAAAAGTTGAGTATTGATTGTGTCTTGCTTTTCAATGAATGCATGCAATGTTTCCTGAAGATTTCTTCTAGGAGGTGGAGCATAGGGAGGTGCATATCCATGAGAATTTTGGAAATTATGGTGTGCTTGAAACGGTGGTTATGAAGTTTGTACATTGTTATTATCACTTTTCCAACTGAAATTTGGGTGATTTCTCCAACCAGGGTTGTATGTTTGTGAGTATGGGTTGTGGTTGGCCCTTTGGAAATTATTTAAAGCATGGGCTTTGATACAAGTGAAAAGGTCAAAATGGGCTTTGGTAATTCTACACATAAAATTGTTATTTCATTCTGTTATTGTTCAAAATATATCAGTAACAAAAAAAAAAGAGAGAAAAGAGAAAAGAAAAGAAAAATTGTTCAAAAAGACGTTTATTAGATTCTGCCGCAGAAAACTAAACAAGGGACAATTTTTTCCATGCAAAAGGTACACTTCTTAAGATTAGCATATAATCGCTCACTACGCAACACACTAAGTACATTACGCAAATGATCAAGATGCTCATTTAAGTTCTTGCTATAGATCAAAATGTCATCAAAATACACAACAACAAACTTACCTATAAATGCACGTAAGACATGATTCATTAAACGCATAAACGTGCTAGGCGCATTTGTAAGTCCAAACGGCATGACTAACCATTCATATAAACCATGCTTAGTCTTAAATGCAGTTTTCCACTCATCACCGTCTTTCATCCTAATTTGATGGTACCCACTTTTTAAGTCAATCTTAGAGAAAATACATGATCCATGTAACTCATCTAGCATGTCATCAAGTCTAGGAATAGGATGTCGATACTTTACCGTTATGTTATTGACAGCACGACAATCAACACACATCCTCCATGTTCCATCCTTTTTAGGCACAAGTAGCACTGGCACAGCACAAGGACTCATACTCTCACGAATGTACCCCTTCATCATCAACTCATCTACTTGCCTTTGAAGCTCCTTCGTCTCCTTGGGGTTGCTTCTATAGGCTGGACGGTTAGGAATTGAAGCTCCGGGCACAAGATCAATTTGATGTTCAATCCCCCTTAATGGTGGTAATCCATAAATGGGGGTGACAAGTAGTTGAAAACAACAGTTTAGTACCCATTATGCAAACTCTATAAATGGCAAACAATCTTCCCAATTCTTTAAGTTCTTTTGAATGACAACACGCAAAAGTTGTGTTAAGGTCCTATTAACTACTTCGGTTTGTCCATCTGTTTGGGGGTGACAAGTAGTTGAAAACAACAGTTTAGTACCCATTTTTCCCCATAACACCTTCCAAAAATAGCTAAGGAACTTAACATCTCTATCAGAAACAATGCTCTTAGGGACCCCGTGAAGTCGTACTATCTCCCTAAAGAACAAATCAGTAATGTTAGTTGCATCGTCAGTTTTATGACATGGAATGAAATGTTCTATCTTTGAAAACCTATCAACAACTACAAAGATGGAATCCCTCCCCCGTTTTGACCTAGGTAAACCCAAGACAAAGTCCATCGAAATGTCTACCCAAGGTTCTTTCGGTACAGGCAAAGGGGTATACAAGCCATGCGGTTGAGTCCTAGACTTTGCTTTCCTACAAGTTATGCATTTATCACATATGCGTTGCACATCTTTTTTTATTTTAGGCCAATAAAAATGCTCATGCAACACATCCAAAGTCTTAACAACACCAAAATGCCCCATCAACCCGCCTCCATGTGCTTCACGTACAAGCAATTCACGCATAGAACTTAATGGAACACACAAACGACTCTCTTTAAACAAATATCCATCAAGTCTATAAAACTTTCCAAAAGCTGAAGTTTCGCAAGCATTGTAAACATTAGCAAAATCACTATCATCCTTGTACAATTCTTTTATGTGTTCAAATTCTAGAAATCTAGCATCCAAAGTAGATAAAAGAACATACCTGCGTGAAAGTGCATCAGCCACAATGTTTTCTTTCCCTTGCTTATACTTGATCACATACGGAAATGTTTCAATAAATTCAACCCATTTGGCATGTCTCCTACTCAATTTACCTTGCCCTTTCAAGTGCTTCAATGATTCATGATCAGAATGTATGACAAACTCCTTGGGCCACAGGTAATGTTGCCACGTCTCTAAAGTTCTTACCAAGGCATAGAGTTCCTTGTCATATGTAGGGTAATTCAAGGCTGCCCCATTAAGTTTTTCGCTGAAATATGCAATGGGCCTCCTATCCTGCATTAACACAGCTCCTATTCCGATACCCGACGCATCACATTCTACTTCAAAAGCTCTTGTAAAGTCTGGCAAAGCTAAAACAGGTGCCGAACAAAGCTTATCCTTCAACAATTTAAAAGCCTCATCTTGTGCATCATTCCATTTGAATCCAACAGACTTTTTCACAATTTCAGTTAAAGGTGCAGCAATAGTACTAAAATCCTTCACAAACCTTCTATAAAAACTAGCAAGTCCATGAAAACTCCTTACCTCACTTACCGATTTTGGTGTAGGCCAATCTCGGATGGCTTTAACTTTCTCCTCATCCATCTCGATACCCTGTGCAGTAACGACTTATCAATTAGTCATCAAATCAATAGTTCCCAATTTTGGCCTATAAAAGGAGGCATTTACCATGCATTTAGGCATCTTGGTGTTCAAATCAAGATCATGCTCTTCCTTTTTCTCTTTGTATTTTTTGTAATGTTTATGCTTTGCTTTCATTAATATTAAGTTTATGCCTTTCATTTCCTTTCCTTTACTTAGTTAACTTTTATGTTCTTATTTTGTTTATTTATTTTTCTTTCTTTCATTATGTGTAGCTAAGTTTATTATGTCAAGGTGAAAAGGTTACACTAATGGTGCAAGAATAAGTATAGTGTAAACTCAATATGGACTTTAATGTTTGATACTAATATGTTTTGTATTTGTTATCTTGTTCACTCTTTAATACTTTGCTTGTGAAATGACTAATCTTGATTTATGTTGTATAACACTTGGTACAACAAATGCTTGGTACTTTCATAGCCCATAATGTATGGTATAACCGACACCTGAGCTATGAAAGGAACTTGATTTGTTGTTAACATAAGTTATAATCATGAATGCTTGACGAGATTTACAAGTATTAGCATTAATTGAATAAGATAACTAATGTAATCATGTTAACAATATATAATCTGATTGGAACCTCCTTCGTGTGTGGTTTCCAATTCAATAATAAGAGTTTATACCATACTTGTTTGATATACCATTAGTGGAACCTCTAACCTTGACATTTGTTATTATTATTGTTTAAATGTATGGTATAACCGACACCTGAGCTATGAAAGGAAGTTGATTTGTTGTTAACATAAGTTATAATCATGAATGCTTGACGAGATTTTCAAGTATTAGCATTAATTGAATAAGATGACTAATGTAATCATGTTAACAATATATAATCTGATTGGAACCTCCTTTGTGTGTGGTTTCCAATTGAATAATAAGAGTTTATACTATACTTGTTTGATATACCATTAGTGGAACCTCTAACCTTGACATTTGTTATTATTATTGTTTAATCCTTACATTAATTTTCCATCTCCAAGTTCTCATCATCTTCTTCTTCTTCTCTTTCTTTATTATTATTATTATTACTACTACTACTAGTACTACTACTACTACTACTAGTACTACTACTACTACTACTACTACTACTACTACTAGTATTATTATTATTATTATTATTATTAGTATTACTATTAGTATTATTATTATTAGTATTATTATTATTATTATTATTATTATTATTATTATTATTATTATTCTTGTTGTTGTTGTTATTGTTATTGTTGTTGTATTATTATTATTTATAATTTGTACAAATAACCTCTCTGTGGTTTGACCCCGGTCTTGCCGGGTTATTTATTACTTCGACACTCCTGCACTTGGGAGAAGACATCAATCTTTTAGTCGTGTCAATGGGATAGAGGCCTACAACTTTCATATGGAGCTCAAGATTTAAAAAGGTCATTTTCAAGTTCAAATTGGAGCAACAACAAAGAAGTCCGAATTTGTCCTCCAGCCCGAGTACTGTTCAGTATTATACATAGAAAGTAACATATGAGTAATAGATAAATATGGATTCTTTATAATATCGGCTTAAAGGAATCATAACCAAAAACTTCCTTATGATGCAGGAGGAGTAACTAGAATTGGATCTTTTGTTAGGGGAGGTCGTGAGACAGGCGAAGTAGGTGCATGATTTTCCTCTTATTTGTACTTGTACAATTTAAAATTCTCCTGGTAAATGTAATTACAATAAATGTCATGTTCAATGTAAATAAAGTCTAGTGATTTACAAGATTAGCTTTGGCTAATGGAATCCTTGATAGGATTATCGGGATTTGAATTATGAGAATAGCTTCATTTAATGACATCCGTGATAGGATTGCCGAGAAATGAATTTCAAGATTAGACTTTGCAAAGTCACCTAGTTCATGCAAGTAAATAAGAGTATTCAAATTAAAAATATACAAATGAGTGTTAAGTGAGTTAAACGATTTACAAGCAAAATATAAGTTCTCTGTTAGAATTCTTATGGATCAAATAGAAAATTAATACTTCATTTGTATACATTATAGAAGTATAAATATATTCTTTAGCAACATAATGGTATGTTTGTTTATATAACAAGTCCATCAAATATCCATGGAGATCATTAGTTTAGGACCCTACTTTATGAAGTTTATGTAAATATTTAACTTAAACAAAAGGGAATTAACACATTTATATAGTGTACTTTTGTGTAAACCTTGATGTATTTAAAAAAGTTCAGTTTAACATGTAGTATTTTAATTATCTTGTAATTAACCATTTTGAAGTATTTAAGAAACACTTATTATGTTGTAAATGCTTTCTTTGCATGTTAGTATTTCTTTCTTGTAAATTTTATGATATGATGTTTGAACTATGTTCATAGTGAACTTACTTATAGGATATATGTATTGTGTGGATTATATTACATAGTGAACTCTCTTATAGGATATATATATATATATATATATTGTGTAGACTGTATAATCTGCAAAATTATGGGACCTTGTGATGAAGGGATTGATTGAGTAAATTGGTAGTAATCAATAACTTAGAATGTCTTAAATGTAAACGAAACTCTGTCAAATGTTTAGTAAAAAGAAAAACAATTACCCTTAAATAAAGAGGATGTGTTGGGAACTTTTAACAATGATCGATCATACAGTCAGACTATTATACTGAATCCCTTCAACACCATAATGTTTGGCACCAAGTATAGTTCAGCTTCTCATATAAGGTCCAACAGACTTCCTTCAACCTTCAACTATTCTTAATCTCTTTTCTAGAGTTGTCCATTTATTATACGTCATAGGACTAGTATATCTATCATCAAAGGGTCCTTAAGCTATCAAATATATAGTGACCGGAGTTTGAGCTAACTAGATGTGAGTGATGGGGACAAAATGCTGCTCAGTTACTGAATTTGCCCTTATGTTTGAGGTATATAAGGGACAAGAACTAGTGGTGCTTCTACGGGAAGATGTGCAAACGTTCCCTCTCTAATCTTGGACCTTAAGAGTTATTCGAGTAGATTGGTCATTTGAGAAACTTCATTCTTTATAGATTTTAGCTCTCTCTAATAACGCAATTCTAAATGGTTTCTCTCTTTATTTTTCAGTCTTTCTCTCAGTTAGGTGTAGTAGATCATAGGTGAGGGATCTATGTTTCACAACATATAATGCATGTGACAATTTATAAGCAAATGCAATATTAAATGCATGATCATAATGCACATGCTAATGTATATTAGATATGGATTTAGTCACTCTATAAATGATTGATGAGAACCACTTTGTTTACATACAAGCATATATTATTTTGTCACATTTCTGTTGGGAGTAATTCTGCTCAACTCGTTCCTTTAATCACATTTACTAAGAGACAAATTTTATAAAAGGTGGGTCAAAACCCTTTTCATTAATATTGAAAAGTTCATTACATTATTTTGGAAAATGAATACAAGAAAAAGAAAATATAAATCACTCTTTCTTTATAACTACATCTTTAGCCAAAGGTAAAAAATGCAACCTCATTAATATTCTAAACACAAACCATCAATTTCTTCACCTTATTCACAATACAATTCAGGTTATTGATTGGTGATAGTTTCCTTGCATCTCATTTAGTGTAGTCCCCTTCTAACAGTCGTAACAATTTAAAATTTTCCTCATATTCTACAATGATAAATTTAGCAGTGATGGCTTTTTATCATTCACAAGTCCTGTAATTTAAGATGTTTTACAATTAGGCTCAGGTTTAATGCAAAATAGGTATTATGGAGCTTACACCTTAAAGGTAAATTCTAGTTCTTTTATATAAGATAAATGGTAGGTTTACTACCTAGTCTTTAAAAAAATCCTCTTATTGTATTAGTGATTGATTAGTACTTAAAAGTGCATTTTTATCATGGTTTTATATCATCATTTTGCACTTGAAGTATCAATAACTCCTTAACCAAAGCATGTTTTATAATAATATATCTAATAATATAAGATACCTTTAATTTGTGGTAAATGTTTATTTTAAATGCAGGCCTATCACATAAATGAAAGGATTGATTGATGACTTTAAGAACTTAAATTGCAAGGATAAAGAGATGGCCAAACTTAGAAAAAAGATGTCAGTGCAATCCAAACCGGAACACTGTTCGGTAATTGGGTCATATCTGGAGCAATATATCTCAGATTTAGTTCCAATTTATATGGATGGAAAGGTAAGACATAGGCCTACACCTTTCATATGGAGCCCAAGATCTAAAAAGGTCATTTTCCAGTCCAAATTGTAGCAACAACAAAGAAGCCCGAATCTGTCTTCCAGCCCGAGCACTATTCAGTATTTTGGCCATATCTGGAGTTCTAGAAGTCCAAATGAGCTTAATTGTTTACACAAGAAAGCTGAGACAATTGCCTACAACTTTCATGTTTGCAGCTGGCTCCAATTTTGACGTTATCAATGACGTTTGGGGCAGACAAGAGAAGATAAGGA
>NW_011502086.1:20526-26395 GCF_000495115.2 Populus euphratica | reverse complement strand
TTAGGTCATATCTAGAACTGTAGATCTCGGATTTAGGTCTACTTTATATGGATGAAAATGTAAGACATAAACCTATAACTTTCAAGTGGAAGTCTGGTTTTAAAAAGATCATTTTCAAGTTCAAATTGAAGTAACAATAAAAAAGTTCAAATCTGTCCTACAACCCGAACATTGTTCAGTGTTTAGCTCATATTTGGAGTTCTAGAAGTCCAAATGACCTCTATTTTTTTCTGGAAAGTTGAGACAATTTCCTACAACTTTCATGTTTTCAAATGGTTCCTATTCTGACGTTATCAATAATGTTTTGAGCATATAAGAGAAGATAAGGATTGTCACCAAGTCAATAGTTAGCCACCCACTCATCAATTAGTCATCAAATCAATAGTTCTCAATTTTGGCCTATAAAAGGAGGCATTTGCTAAGTATTTAGATATCTTAGTTTCCAGATCAAGATCATGCTCTTGCTTTCTCTCTTTGTATTGCTTAAGTTTTGCTTTTATTAATATCAAGTTTATGCTTTTCATTTTCTTTCCTTTATTTAGTTAATTTTTATCTTATTTATGTTCTTATTTTATTTTTTTATGTTTCTTTTCTTTCATTATGTTTAGCTAAGTTTATTATATCAAGGTGAAAAGGTTACACTAATGATGTAAGAATAAGTATAGTGTAAACTTAATATGGATTTTAATGTATGATACTAATATGTTTTGTATTTGTTATCTTGTTCACTCTTTAATACTTTGCTTGTTAAATGACTAATCTTGATTTATTTTATATAACACTTGGTACAACAAATGCTTGGCACTTTCATAGCCCATACTGTATGGTATAACCGACACCTGAGCTATGAAAGGAATTTGATTTGTTGTTAACATAAGTTATAATCATGAATGCTTGACGAGATTTACAAGTATTAGCATTAATCGAATAAGATGACTAATGTAATCATGTTAATAATTTATAATCTAATTGAAACCTCCTTTGTGTGTGGTTTCCAATTGAATAATAAGAGTTTACACTATAGTTGTTTGACATACCATTAGTGGATCCTCTAACCTTGACATTTGTTGTTATCATTGTTTAATCATTACGTTAATCGTCCATCTCAAAGCTCTCATCATCTTCTTTATTATTATTATTATTATTATTATTATTATTATTATTATTATACTATTACTATTATTATTAGTATTAGTATTAATATTTAGTATTATTATTGTTATTATTATAGATTTGTTGTTGTTGTTGTGTTAATAATTTATACAATTAACCTCTTTGTGGTTCGACCCTAGTCTTACGGGATTATTTATTACTTCGATATTCCTGCACTTGAGAGAAGACATTAATCTTTTGGTCGTGTCATTCTCAATATAAATGAATTACCAAATCATATCCATCAAAGGTTGTTATAGAATCATCATCTTTGTTGAAAGAATTTAAGAAGATATATGTGGACATATTCATTAACTATGCAGACCTTTTATATATTTTATGGTATTGATTAACACATCAAGTAAATGATCATATATTTGTTTACTTTCTAGTGGAATTGATGCATTTTCTAGATTAATAACATAGATTATCAAACCATGGATGTAATTTCCTAACTATCTAATTAAGAAAATTTGATCGGATAATACTGACGAGCTCACTTCTCAAATATTTAATAAGTTTTATATTTTTATTGAAATTAATATCAAACATCCTATTGCTCATATATATATATATATATATATATATATATATATTCAAAATGGTCTAACATAGTTATTTATAAAATAAATTCAATTAATTATTAGGCTATTATTTATAAAATCAAAATTACTTATATTTATTTAGAAACATACTATATTATATGTTGCATTTTTAATTAAAATTAGATTAAGTATTTATTATAAATATTTTTTTATAACTTATTTTTATATACCATCAAATACATTTTATTTATGAATTCTGTAGCGCAAAAATACAAATACTCTCAAATCATAATTAATATACTTAAAGAGCCTCGAATATTACATTTTCCTTGGCATGGGGAAGATGCATTGACATTGAATAGAGGTCGTGGGGGACGCGGGGCATTCTTATCCTGCCATTAAGAAATAATCAATGGCCAAGATGGGACTTCTTCTCTCATCTTAACCCGTTGGATCTCAATTAAATCACCCCTTCTTGTCGGCAGTCTTGACTCTTGGGGTGATTGGCCTGTCAGAGCCTGACAAAGTCCGGACACGTGTTCGCTACACAGTTGTGGCTCAAAGGTCATCTATTGTAGAGTACGAGGGGGCTTATTTTCATTATCCTAACTCACACCTACGTCATTAAATTAAAATAATTTAATAAAAAAATAAAATAAAAATTATAAATTTTTTATGATAGCTTTAGAATGACGTATTGTAAATTCACTAATTTTACGAGGATATAATTGGCCAGAATGGACAAGGATAAAATGAACATTAATCAATATAAAAAAATAGTTAAATTTTTTTTAAGGGTATAATTTAATTGATTAAATTTTAAATTTATTTTTTAAAATTTTATAAATTTTAAGGTCATTGAAGATTTATATTATTATTAATTTTAGAACCTGTAAAATTAATCAGAGTATGTATAAATTGGTTTGAATATCAATATTAATTAAAAAAAATAAATCAAGTTTTTTTAATAAAATATAGAAGAATAGATTAAAACTCATCTCATTATATAATACCTCATTTTATAATATAATGATAGATTGTGTTGATTTTCTATTTTATTTCTTAAAATATTCATAGGTAAGCAGTTAATCATTCATAGCTTATGACACCAGGTTTCTAAGTCTTCAATAAACCAAAATCTAATTATTTTTAATGAAAAAACTCCATGCCGACTAATCTATAAAAGATATTGACGGACTTGTTTAGAAGTGATAATTGAACCCAACATATTTTGGCATTTGACACCAAGTTATCATCATCATTGGTGCTAGGGTTTGTGGATAGAATAAAAAAGGTGTATTTAATCATTTTTCCTGGCCTTTTCCAATTTTTCTCTGTTTCACTCATTGCTTCCACTCATGGTTTGCTTCAGTAAAACGCCCCATCCTCTTTGCCCTTGATGGATGTCCACGTGAGACACAAGGAATGAGAGATTCCAAGAGCCGACAATCAAATGCAATGTCAGAAGACTATTCGGCATCATTACCGCTGCTAGCAAGCTCTCACATGCATGAATCACGCGCATCTCGTACAAAAGAGAAAAACAACGTGGGACCTGCAATTTCTTTATGCTGCCACGTTAACCCATGATTTCCTGACGCTTACCTATTTTTCTTATCACCAAATAGTGTAATTCTTTTCTAATATGTCCCCACAACTATAGGAGTACACTCTTATGGAGGAAGGAAAAGGATATTAGTAACTCTTTAAGCCAATATCTTTTGTGTAAAAAGGATGGTTTCTCAAATATGAAGTTATTAATCCAATTGTATAAAAACTTCTAATATTCTAAAGAAAATAATTCAAATAAATTAAGAATAATAATATATTAATATAAAACTACTAACCTGTTAGATTGAAGAATCTTTTGTCTTTATATCTTGATTCAATCATTTGAATGCATGTATTTCTATATCATTAAACTCACCACCTTTTATGCTTAGTAATTTTTTTTTTATTCAATCCGGCTTAATTTAAGAAGATAAAATTTTTAATTATAAAAAAAACAATTAAAAATGAGAGGAACATGGTATAAAATATAGAGAAAATTTTGGTCTAAAGTTTGATTTTCTTCCTTATTAACCCTTGGATTTCAGAAAGGGAAAAAAATCATTAGAAAATAGTGAGGTTGCTGGTTGACTATATTTCAACATAAAAAAAGGAATTTTTATGTTAATGGTGATGCAAACTCCATAGATATAAAATCCAAAAACTCACAGTCAAATTGACTTTTCCTAAAAATACTAAGATCAGGTTTAGAATTGAGCTTGACATGACGATAACTTGTATTGAGACACCAATATTATAACTAACTAACCTCCTATTTAATAGCTATAAAAAAACATAAATGAGAAGTATAGAAGATGTCTTGAAACTTGATTAATTCTTTGATAAATCCAAGTAGTTCAAACAAAAACCAAAAACTATGAGCAAAATCTCTCATACATAATAATAATTATTAAAATTAAAGTTTGTCCCTAAAAAACATAAATATAAGCTAAATAATCTTGTTTACAATAACTAAAAATGTCTTAAACATTGCTAAAAATAATAATAAAAAAGTTTTATATAAAATATAAAAAAATCTCAAACCAACTATAAAACTAATGCAATTCTTACATAATAGTTTTTAGACCTTATCTCAAGACCTTTGTATTATCTGATTACCCTAAAATTTTAACCCAATATAGAACAAGATCTTTGGA
The DNA here is from genome assembly GCF_000495115.2 of Populus euphratica. Classification (NCBI taxonomy): domain Eukaryota; kingdom Viridiplantae; phylum Streptophyta; class Magnoliopsida; order Malpighiales; family Salicaceae; genus Populus; species Populus euphratica. The sequence continues at coordinate 21,993 of NW_011502086.1, read as the reverse complement.
CATTTTTAGTAAAATTTCATCATAATCCAACAATAAGATAAAAAATTAAACTTGTTATAGTAAACCGATGTGGATTAGGCCGCGAATACTAACGTGATCAAAAGATTGATATCTTCTTCCAAGTGCAGAAGTATCGAAGTAATAAATAACCCAGCAAGATCAGGGTCAAACCACATGGAGGTTAACTACATAAATTATAAATAAAAATAATACAACAACTATAATAATAATAATAATAAAGAGTTTTGAAATGTAATATTGGTATAGGGATTAAAAAATAATAAAAACAATTGTTAAGGTTAAAAGATCCACTAATGGTATTCAAACAAGTATAGTATAAACTTTTATTACTTAAATATAAACCACACACAAAGGAGGTTTCAATCAGATGTACCAAAGTTATACAACATAAATCTAAATTAACCATTTAACAAGCAAAGTATCAAGAGTGAATAAGATAAAAAAATACAAAATATGTTAGTATCATATATTAAAGTTTATGTTGAGTTTACACTATACTTATTCTTACACCATTAGTGTAAACTCCTTGACATAATAAACTTAACTAGACATAATAAACAAGATAAGAACATAAATAAGATAAAAGTTAATTAAGTAAAGGAAAGGAAATGAGAAACATAAACAAGAGATTAACATAAACAAAACTTAAGCATTACAACAAGAAAGATAGCAAAAACATGATCTTGATCTGAAAACCAAGATACCTAAATGTATGGAAAATGCCTTCTTTTACAGGCCAAAATTGAAAACTATTGATTTGTTGACTAATTATTGAGTGGGTGGCCACATCTTGACTTGGTGATAATCCTTATTTTCTTGTCTGAACAAAACATCATTGCTAACATTAGAATTTGGACAAACTTAAATCATGAAAATTTAAGCTACATGACATATTTGGACTTCTCTGTTGTTGCTAAGACTTAGACTTCCAAATAATAAAATTGAGTCTTGCCTTTCATGAATTTTTTAGGCCTATGTCTTAGCTTTCCATCCATACAGAGTAGACCTAAACTCATGATCTACAGCTCCAGATATGACCTAATGACCAAATAGTATTCCAGTTTGGGTTGTGATTAGTACTTAAAAGTGTATTTTTATCAAGGTTTTATATCATCATTTTGCACTCGAAGTATCAATAACTCCTTAAATAAAGCATGTTTTATAATAACATAACTAATAATATAAAATACCTTTAATTTATGATAAATGTTCATTTTCAATGTAGGTCTATCACATAAATGAAAGGATTGATTGATGAGTTTAAGAACTGAAATTAAAAGGATAAAGAGATGACTAAACCTAGAAAAGAGATATTGGTGCAGTCCAAACTGGAACACTGTTCGGTAATTAGGTCATATCTGAAGTTGTAGATCTCGAATTTAGGTGTACTTTATATAGATAGAAAGGTAAGACATAGACCTACAACTTTCATATGGAGCCCAAGAT
>NW_011502086.1:0-19680 GCF_000495115.2 Populus euphratica | reverse complement strand
TTGTTTGACATACTATTAGTGGATCCTTTAACCTTGACATTTGTTATTATCATTGTTTAATCCTTACGTTAATCTTCCATCTCAAAGTTCTCATCAACTTCTTCTTCTTCTTCTTCTTCTTTTTCTTTATTATTACTACTACTACTACTACTACTATTACTACTACTTGTATTATTAATGTTATGGTTCGACTCCGGTCTTGCTGAGTTATTTATTACTTCGACACTCCTGCACTTGGGAGAATCTTTTGGTCGTGTCAGGTTGAACTAGCATCTCTTTTCTAAGTTTAGCCCTCTCTTTGTCCTTTCAATTTTAATTCTTAAACTCATAAATTAATCCTTTTATTTATGCTATATTCCTGCATTTAAGATAAACATTTACCATAAATTAAAGGTATCTTATGGTATTTTACTTGTTATTATAAAACATGTTTTAGTTAAGGAGTTATTGATACTTCAAGTGCAAAATGCTAATAAAAAATCTTGATAAAAATACAATTTTAAGTATTAATCAAACACCAAGGATCCATTCCACATTCCAAATGGGCCTATCATAAGGTCTAAAGGGAAGACATTGAAATAAACATTGAATGAATTATTGTGCAAGTTTTACCCAATATTGAACTTAGAGATCCTTTAGAGCATTAAGAGAAGGCCTTAGTACATTTAATCCATGTGCAAGAAAGGCACAATCCACCTTAACTTTAGAGGACATGATGATGTAGATGGTGATTTAGATGCCATCAAAGCTGAAAATTCCTATTTTTCAAGGTAAAAACGATCTCGAGACATATTTGGAGTGAGAGAAAAATTTAGATTGAATTTTTAATTGTGAAAGCTATTCAGAGGCGAGGAGGTGAAATTGATAGTCATTGAATGTATATAATACACATTAATTTGGTGGAATTAGAATGTGATTAGCGGGAGGAGGAATGAAAAAAGGCTAATGGTGTTGTGAGAAGAGATGAAAGTGTTGATGAGGAGGCAATTTGTGCCTAACCATTATTATAGGAAATTGTATCTAGAATTACAAAGTTTGTATCAAGGTTTTAAGCCAATTGACAAGTATTATAAAAAAATAAAGATCATGATGATTCAAGCCAATAGAATTGAGGATAGGGAGGTCACGACGGCTAGATTTCTTAATAGACTAAACATGAAGATTCTGAATATGGTGGAATTACAAAATTACATATAGTCAGAGAATATGGTCTATATGGCGATGAATATGGGGAGAAAAATAAAAAGAAGGGGTGGGATATGTTTTCAAACCAATTCGGCTTTATCTTCATTAGCATGAAGGCCAAATCAAAAGAGAGTAGGGGTGATCTCTTTTAATTCAATTTGGTTTTTACTTATAAAAACAACTAAACTGAAATCTTGAAAAGAAACTAAAATCAAACCGAACCCGATTCCCACCAATGGGGCTCGGTTCGGTTCGGTTTTCTATGTTAAAAACCAAAAAAACATATATTATTTTTTAAAATCCAAAAGCCACATAATCAAACTCATTTTCATCACTAGCAGCCACCATGACAGTGTTGAATCCATTCCATAAAAACACATCACGCTCTCTCACAATAATCAATCACTCCTCACTATTACAAACCCAGAAACCTACATCATCAAAAACTATACACTCAAACACAAACCATTTACTATTACAAACCCAGAAACCTACATCACCAAAAACTATACACTCAAACACAAACCATCTCCACCACAATGAACACTGCCTAGTGTCCACTATCACTTTCTTTACCCATTTTCCTTTGATAAAAAAATCAGGAACTACTAACAACCCAAACCATAAAATTAAGCCCAGCCCCCACCCTTATTGCCTTCACTAGTCACTCGTAAATTTCAGAAATCATAATGTTGTTGAGGCATAGGGGTGTTGCTGGGATGATAGATCTGGAGATGATTGAAGAATAAAGATTGAAAGGTTAGGTGTGACATGTGGGAGCTTGGGAGAGGTGGTTAAAAAATAAAGAATTAATTGTGAGTGTTGTGAAGAATTAATTAGGTATGGACTTTTGAGAGCTTGGGTAGGGGTGGTTAAAGAATGAAGAATTAATTTGGTGTCGACATGTAAGTACTATGAAGAATTAATTGGGTATGGATTTGTGAGTTGTGAGTGTTGTGCGAGGCTACGAGGAGTGAAGAGACATTGTATGGGTTGTGAGGCATCTCTGTGAGTGGTATTTATAGAACCTTTTTTTTAATTTGGACTAGTTCGGTTCGGTTTGGGTTGCTTGGTTTAAATATTACAAAACCAAAACCAAACCGAATCGAAGTTTTTCTAAATATTCTAATCGGTTTAATTAGTTTTTTTTCATGGTTTGGTTTATTTGGTTAATTGTTTTTTTATTTTCTTGGTTAAATTGATTTTTTAATTTTTTTGCTCACCCCTATAAGAGAGAGAAGGCTACCTAACTAAAGTCTTTTTATCCATACTAAAGCTAAACCACCTAAAGCTATGGTTAAAACCTTTATGTGTTTTAATGGTAAATCTAATTCTCAACCAAGACATACTCGAGATGTTAAATATTTCAGGTGTCAAGGGGCTTAGATAATGGCTATAAGAGACAATGGTGATGTGGAATTCAAGAGTAACACTTTAGATTGTGAAGACATATTACCATTAAAGGATTGTACTGAGGATGGAGTGGTGCTACATATTGAGGAGTCCTTGGTTATAAGACGCACACTTGAGGTTTAGGTCAAGAAAGATGATAGTGATTTACAATGGGAAAACATCTACCATACACGATGCTATGTAGAAAACAAGGTGTGTAGTTTGATTATTGATAGTGGAAATTGTACTAGTATGGCTAGAACTACCCTTGTTAGTAAACTAAACATGTGGGCATGCTCGTTATAAACCTAGAACTAGTAGAGAAAGGACTTTTGTATCACATATAAAACTTACATATTTCCTAGTCACTTCTAGATTACAAAGGTTATCTATGTCTCCAAGTACTCCTAAGCATATTACATGGCATCTTTCATATAATGTGGTGGATGGAGTCATGGTGCACCTATTTGATGGTAAAGTTTGGAAACATTTTAATATGGTGTATTCTTAATTTTCAATGGAATCAAAGAATGTATATGTTGGATTATGTACATACAAATCCAATCCATTTGAGTCATTTACTTCTTCTTATTATTAGTCAATGATACTTAGGTTTACTACCTGCCATCAACGATGTGTATGAGTTAGGTTATATATAATCCTAATAGTGTAGGTTGGTATATGACACGACCAAAAGATTGATGTCTTTTCCTATATGCAAGAGTGTTGAAGTAATAAATAACTTAGCAAGACCGGGGTCGAACCACAAGGAGATTAATTTTCTAAATTATAGATGACAATAATAACAACAACAATAACAACAACAACAACAATAATAATAATAATAGTGATAATAGTAATAGTAATAGTAATAGTAATAAAGAATAAGAAGAAGAAGTTGATGAAAACTTTAAGATGGAAAATATTGTAATAATTAAACAGTGATAACAACAAATATCAAGGTTAGAGGATCCACGAATGATATTTCAAACAAGTATAATATAAAGTCTTATTATTCAATTGGAAACCACACACAAAAGAGGTTCCAATCAAATTATAAATTGTTAACATGATTACATTAGTTATCTTATTTGATTGATGCTAATACTTGTAAATCTTATCAGGCATTCATGATTATAACTTATGTTAACAACAAATCAAGTTCCTTTCATAGCTCAGGTGTTGGTTATACTGATTGATACTTAAAAGTGTATTTTTATCAAGGTTTTATATCATCATTTTGCACTTGAAGTATCAATAACTCCTTAACTAAAACATGTTTTATAATAATATATCTAATAATATAAGATACCTTTAATTTATGGTAAATGTTCATTTTAAATGCAGGCCTATCACATAAATGAAATGATTGATTGATGAATTTAAGAACTGAAATTGAAAGGACAAAGAGATGGCCAAACTTAGAAAAGAGATGTTGGTGTAGTCCAAACCGAAACACTGTTCAGTAATTGGATCATATCTAGAGCTGTAGATCTCAGATTTAGGTCTACTTTATATGGATGGAAAGGTAAGACATAGGCCTACAACTTTCATAGGAGCCCAAGATCTCAAAAGGCCATTTTCAAGTTCAAATTGGAGCAACAACAAAGAAGTCAGAATCTGTCCTCCAGCCCGAGCACTGTTTAGTATTTTGGCCATATCTGGAGTTCTAGAAGTCGAAATGGTTGAATTTTTTACACAAGAAAGCTGAGACAATTTCCTACAACTTTCATGTTTTCAAGTGGTTCCAATTTTGACGTTATCAATGACATTTTGGGCAGACAAGAGAAGATAAGGATTGTCACCAAGTCAAGAGTTGGCCACCTACTCATCAATTAGTCATCAAATCAATAGTTCCCAATTTTGGCCTATAAAAGGAGGCATTTTCCATGTATTTAGGCATCTTGGTTTCCAGATCAAGATCATGCTCTTGCTTTCTCTTTTTGTATTTTTTGTATTGCTTATGTTTTGCTTTCATTAATATCAAGTTTATGTCTTTCATTTTCTTTCATTTACTTAGGTAACTTTTATCTTATTTATGTTTTTATTTTGTTTATTTATTTTTCTTTCTTTCATTATGTCTAGCTAAGTTTATTATGTCAAAATGAAAAGGCTACACTGATGGTGTAAGAATAAGTATAGTGTAAACTTAATATGGATTTTAATGTATGATACTAATTAAGTATAATGTAAACTTAATATGGACTTTAATGTTTGATACTAACATGTTTTGTATTTGTTATCTTGTTCACTCTTTAATACTTTGCTTGTTAAATGACTAATCTTGATTTATTTTGTATAACACTTGGTACAACAAATGCTTGGCACTTTCATAGCCCATACTGTATGGTATAACCGACACCTGAGCTATGAAAGGAACTTGATTTGTTGTTAACATAAGTTATAATCATGAATGCTTGACGAGATTTATAAGTATTAGCATTAATCGAATAAGATGACTAATGTAATCATGTTAATAATCTGTAATCTGATTGCAACCTCTTTTGTGTGTGGTTTCCAATTGAATAATAAGAGTTTATACTATACTTGTTTGACATACCATTAGTGGAACCTCTAATCTTGACATTTGTTGTTATTATTGTTTAATCCTTACATTAATATTCCATCTCAAAGTTCTTATCTTCTTCTTCTCCTTCTCCTTCTTTTTCTTTATTATTATTATTGTTGTTGTTATTATTATTATTATTATTATTATTATAATTGTTATTATTATTTATTATTATTATTATTATTATTACTATTGTTGTTGTTGTTGTTGTTATTATTATTATTGTTATTGTATTATTGTTATTTATAATTTGTACAATTAACCTCCCTATGGTTCGACCCTGGTCTTGCCGGGTTATTTATTACTTTGACACTCCTGCACTTGGGAGAAGACATCAATCTTTTAGTCGTGTCAAGTTCTTGATAAGTTGTTGTCTCCATGAACAAGCTCATGCTTTAAATAGTTTTCAAAGGGCCAACCATAACAATTACTCACAAACATACAACCGTGGTTAGAGAAATCACCCAAATTTTAGTTGGAAGAGTGAGAACAACAATGCACAAACTTCACAACAAAATCCCAAGGGGTAATACAATGTAAATGCAAGTAGTTCCGGAAGCCAACACATGGATCAAGTCAAATCAGTCACTACTCTTCACAGTGGTAAGGTTATTGAAAAGCCCACTCTTGAATCTTGTGAGAAAGATGATGAGTCAATCTCTAAGGGTAAGGAAGGAGTTGAATCTAAAAATTGCAAAGAAATGACTGATTCTCCGCCAGCACTTCCATTTCCTCAAGCCATGACCAAACAAAGGAAAGTCAATCACAACTCCGAAATTTTTGAAACTTTCAAACATGTAAGAATCAATATACCTTTGCTGGATGCTATTAAATAGGTTCCTTCCTATGCTAAATTTTTGAAAGACTTATGCACTCTGAAGAGGAAACTAAATATGAAAAAGAAAGTCTTTCTAGCTGAACAAGTAAGTGCTATTCTTCAGAGCAATAATGCTTTGAAATATAAAGACCCTGTTTGGGCTACAATTTCTTGCTTTATTGGAGAGCATAAAATTGAAAGAGTCTTACTTGATCTTATTGCTAATGTGAATTTACTTCCATATTCAGTTTTTCAAAGTCTCAATCTAGGTGAGTTAAAACCAACTTCTATAACTCTTTTACTTGCCGATAGATCTATAAAAGTACCTAGAGATATAATTGAAGATGTGTTAGTACAAGTCGATAAATTCATTTATCCTGTGGATTTTATTGTCTTGGACACACAACCTGTTGAAGTATGTAATTTATTTTTTGTTATTTTAGGACGTCCATTTCTTGCAACTTCTAACGCATTGATTAATTGTAGGAATGGACTAATGAAGCTATCATTTGGAAATATGACATTGGAGATGAATATTTTTAACATTTGCAAGCAACCTGGAGATGATAATGATTTACAAGAAGTAGATCATATTGACGAATTAGTTTATGATCAACTTGAATCTACTTTAAGTAAAAATGAGTTGGATGAATATGAAGGTTTGCAAATGATTTATTCTGAGGAAGAAATCATGAATAAAAAAAGCACCAAAAATATTGATGTGGATCTTTTGTCAAAAGTGATAACAAATTCGACATCTGGAAAATGTTGATGCAAATCTTTTGTCAACAGTGACAACAGATTCGACATCTGACATCACACCAATCGATGATTACTTTCCTAACGAATCCTTACTTTCTCTTAGTCCAATGCCTTGGTATGATAAAAATATCAATTTTCTTGCTTTAGGAGATTTGCCAGCTTATTGGAGTACCCAAGACAAAGAAAAGTTTTTGAACGAAGTGAAGAACTTTTATTGTGACAACCCTAACTTATTCAAATATTATCCTGATCAAATATTTCAAAGATTCAATCCCGACAATGAGGTAAGTAGCGTCATTAAACTTTGTCATTCTGAAGCATGTGGAAGTTATTTCTCGTAAAAAAAATCCCAAACATACAACCCTGGTTGGAGGAATCACCCAAATTTCAGTTGGAAGAGTGACAATGCACAAACTTCACAACCACCGTTTCAAGCACACCATAATTTCCAAAATTCTCATGGATATGCACCTCCTTATGCTCCACCTCCTAGAAGAAATCTTGAGGAAACATTGCATGCATTCATTGAAAAGCAAGAGACAATCAATACTCAACTTGCTCAAAACATGACAGATTTTAAAGATACTCTTGCAAAATTAACATCTGCTCTCAGTTTCCAAGAGAAAGGTAAGTTTCCATCTCAAACACAACAAAATCCCAAAGGGCAATACAATGCAAATGCAAGTAGTTCCGGAAGCCAACACATGGATCAAGTCAAATCAGTCACTACTCTGCGCAGTGGTAAGGTTATTGAAAAACCCTCTCTTGAACCTTATGAGAAAGATGATGAATCAATCTTTGAGGGTAAGGAAGGGGTTGAATCTGAAAATTGCAAAGAAACGACTGATTCACCGCCAGCACTTCCATTTCCTCAAGCCATGACCAAACAAAGGAAAGTCAATCACAATTCTGAAATTTATGAAATTTTCAAACAGGTAAGGATCAATATACCTTTGCTGGATGCTATTAAACAGGTTCCTTCCTATGCTAAATTTTTGAAAGATCTATGCACTGTGAAGAGGAAACTGAATGTGAAAAAGAAAGCCTTTCTAGCCGAACAAGTAAGTGCTATTCTTCAGAATAATAATGCTTTGAAATATAAAGACCCTGGTTGTCCTACAATTTCTTGCTTTATTGGAGAGCATAAAATTGAAAGAGCCTTACTTGATCTTGGTGCTAGTGTGAATTTACTTCCATATTCAGTTTTTCAGAGTCTCAATCTAGGTGAGTTAAAACCAACTTCTATATCTCTTTTACTTGCCGATAGATCTGTAAAAGTGCCTAGAGGAATAATTGAAGATGTGTTAGTACAAGTCGATAAATTCATTTATCCTGTGGATTTTATTGTCTTGGACACAGAACCTGTTGAAGCATGTAATTCATTTCCTGTTATTTTAGGACGTCCATTTCTTGCAACTTCTAATGCATTGATTAATTGTAGGAATGGACTGATGAAGCTATCATTTGGAAACATGACATTGGAGATGAATATTTTCAACATTTGCAAGCAACCTGGAGATGATAATGATTTACAAGAAGTAGATCATATTGATGAATTAGTTTATGATCAACTTGAATCTACTTTAAGTAAAAATGAATTGGATGAAACTGAAGATTTGCAAATGGTTTATTCTGAGGAAGAAATCACGAATGAAACAAGCACCGAAAATGTTGATGCGAATCTTTTGTCAACAGTGACAACAGATTCGACATCTGACATCACACCAATCGATGATTACTTTCCTAACGAATCCTTACTTTCTCTTAGTCCAATGCCTTGGTATGATAAAAATATCAATTTTCTTGCTTTAGGAGATTTGCCAGCTGATTGGAGTACCCAAGACAAAGAAAAGTTTTTGAACGAAGTGAAGAGCTTTTATTGTGATGACCCTAACTTATTCAAATATTGTCCTGATCAAATATTTCAAAGATTCATTCCCGACAATGAGGTAAGTAGTGTCATTAAACTTTGTCATTCTGAAGCATGTGGAAGTTATTTCTCGTCAAAAAAGACTGCTGCAAAAATCTTTCAAAATGGATTTTATTGGCCCACCATGTTCAAGGACACGCATGCATTCTGCAAAACTTGTGAAAATTGTCAAAAGATTGATACTGGTCAAAAAGTTTTGTTTTATGATTCTCAACTCTATGCATTCCCTAAAGAGCTAAGATTAAGATGGACCAATCCTTATGGGGCCTGTGATATTGAGAATTCAATGAATGACAATGATTTTAAGGAAAATGGACATCGTTTGAAAGCTTACTTTGATAATTTTCCTAGTGAAAATGAATCAACTGGTTTGAATGATCTTGTAGATAAAGGTTGATTATTTTGTTTTTTTTTTCTCACATTATTTTTGTGTTTCTTTTTGAGTGAGTTTTGCTAGTTTCTCTCACCCCGGTTAAATGGCGGACAACGGTACTCTGTGACTTAAGTCGGTTCTTTCAGTTTCCCATAATAACTGATATCTGTGTATATATTTGTGCAATTCTTTGAATCTTTCTTCCAATTCTCATTTGTAAATGGACACTAATCTTGAAAAATTGAAAAAGTATTTTCCTGCTCTGCCTCAGAATGCGATTACAAAAATTTACCGTGTTAGATGTGCAAGATTGAGATTGTTAATGAATCATGGAATTCCTGAAGATATTTGCTGGTTAATTGAAGCAAAGGTTCGATTTTCAGGTGAGTTCTCTAACTCCATTTCACACATGCCTAGAACAGGTAAAAGCACTTTTCCAAAGAAACGTCGTGCAAAACGACTGAAAGTCTATCATCGATGTGCTAGATGGACTTGTAATACACAATGTCGTTCTTTAGGAATGATATCTATATATCGTGAAGATAAAATACAATTCATTAAGGATGGCCTAAGTAAGGAGTCTTTAGATAATCTTCTATTGACTCTTGAGACGCATCCTAGTGGAGATGTGCATCGTGCAATTCATGATTTATAGCCACTATGTCATAAAGAACATGATCGACTTAGTCTTTGGAATCTGACTAAAAAAGACCCTGTTTGCCAGTTTTTAAGAAAACTGGATGGGAAGCCTATCCCCAACCCATAGAGGGCGTTTAAGCCGTTCTTGGATGTAAAACCAAGGGAAGATGTGAGCCACATCACAACTACCTGTACATACACATGCTCTTTCAAAAGTAAATAAATAAATAAAGAGAGAGAGAGAGTGTGTGTGTGTGTGAGACTCCAGTTGGCCTACATATAGATGGTATGATTGCCTTTCTAATTTCTCATCTATAAAATCCTCTCTTCCTTCCTTTCATTTCTACTCAACCCATACATTCAACAAATATAGAAGTGTGTAGAAATGGCAAGTTCCTCAGGTCATCATATAAGAAATATTTGTGTTTTCGGTGGATCTAGTCCTGAGAAAGAAAAGGAGTTTTTAGAATCAGCAAATCATCTTGGTCAAGTGCTAGCTGAGAGAAATATTCATTTAGTGTATCGGGGAGGCAGTCTTGGGTTAATGGGAGGTGTGTCAATAGCTGCATTTTTAGGAGGTAATCAAGTTTTGGGGGTCGTCCCCGAAGCTTTAGCACAAGGGGACATCATTGGAAAAACAATTGGAGAGGAACTACAGGTCTCCACAATGTCTTCTCGAATGAATGCAACGTTTAACCATGCTGATGCCTTCATTGCCTTACCAGGTGGTCTAGGCACATTGGAAGAGATCTTTCATATTTCCTCTTGGGCCCAACTGCATATTCACCATAAACCCATAGGTTTGTTAAATGTTAATGGTTATTATGATAAGTTGTTATCTTTTCTTGATCATGCTCTGGAACAGAAATTTCTAACATCTTCTGCACGACAAATCATAATCTTTGCTGCTACTGCTGAATAATTGATTGACCAACTATAATCTTTCATTCCTGTAATTGATCCTTCTATGAGTCGCATAAATTGGTCAACTAAGAAAAGCTGTAAAAAGCTTAAATTGGATTTGAGCCTTCATTTGTGAATCTTTGTGTCTTTTGGTTTTATTATTGTGTTTTGTTGTTTCTTATATTTGTTTCAGTGTGTTTCAAGTTTGTCAATGTTTGTTATTTCCGGTGATATCTTCTATACTCTATCTTTCTACCTTTAAACATTGAGGACAGTGTCTCGTTTTTGTTGGGGGGAAAGGGTAGTAGCTAAAAAAAAAAATTAACTGTGTTTTTTATTTCATAAAGCATGTGCAAAATTGTTGTTACTATGATGGCAGAGTAAGGAGAACTTTTTATGACTTTTGAGATGCATCTTAGTAATGATTCGTAATAAGATCTATCATAATACTTCTTGAAATATTCAGCTTTATAAACTCTCGCATTGTTATCACTTAATTCTGCTCATATACTTATTTAACATGTATTCTTAAACCTTAATTTACACACACACACACACTTTAAACATATGATTATGGGTTGCATATTGGATTATTACATTATGTATGTTCTTTTGTTAAAGAAAACAATTAAGGGAAATGGATAGTATATAATTAAAAAAAAGAGAGAAAAAAAATAAAAAAAGAAAAAAGAAAAAAAAAAGAAAAAAGAAAAAATAATAATACTAAAAATGTAGATAAGTTTGGTTTCGTAGCCTCCCTAACCTAAGCAATTAAGCCCGAAGGGGTGTTTTAACACCTAATATCCTAAAGTCAACTGACTTGGGAGCTATTGGCCCAACGCTTGTTTCATGGGTTGAGGAGAAAAGCTTAAGGGAATCAAACATTGCACTATCTACATATCAGTATCTGCGACCCGAGTTACTAAGCTCGTAGGGCTGTCTTAACACATAATGCCCTAAGACCAACTGGTCTGGGAGTCATTAGTTAAAAGCTCGTTACATGGGTTAAAGATGCATGGTGTTTTAAATTATATGTATATATATTTAAAAAAAAGATAAAAATAATAATCCCAACCCAAGGAAGTTAACCTTAAACATTAGAATAAAAATTTTGTTAAATGATAATAATAATAATAAAGAAAAAGAAGGAGGAGAAGAAGAAGATGATGAGAACTTTGAGAAGGAATATTAATGTAACGATTAAACAATGATAATCACAAATGTCAAGGTTAGAGGTTCCACTAATGGTATGTCAAATAAGTATAGTATAAACTCTTATTATCCAATTGGAAACCACACATAAAGGAGATTCCAATGAGATTATGGATTGTTAACATGATTACATTAGTCATCTTATTCGATTAATGTTAATACTTGTAAATCTCGTCAAGCATTCATGATTATAACTTATGTTAACAACAAATCAAGTTCCTTTCATAGCTCACGTGTCGGTTATACCATACAGTATGGGCTATGAGAGTGCCAAGTATTTGTTGTACAAAGTGTTATACAACATAAATCAAGATTAGTCATTTAACAAGCAAAGTATTAAAGAGTGAACAAGATAACAAATACAAAACATGTTAGTATCAAACATTAAAGTCCATATTAAGTTTACACTATACTTATTCTTACACCATTAGTGTAACCTTTTCACCTTGACATAATAAACTTAGCTAGACATAATGAAAGAAAGAAAAATAAATAAACAAAATAAAAACATAAATAAGATAAAAGTTAACTAAGAAAATGAAAGGAAATGAAAGACATAAACTTGATATTAATGAAAGCAAAGCATAAGCAATACAAAAAATACAAAGAGAGAAAGCAAGAGCATGATCTTGATCTGGAAACCAAGATGCCTAAATGCATGGCAAATGCCTCCTTTTATAGGCCAAAATTGAGAACTATTGATTTGATGACTAATTGATGAGTGGGTGGCCAACTCTTGACTTGGTGACAATCCTTATCTTCTCTTGTCTGCCTAAAACATCATTGATAACGTCAAAACTGGAGCCACTCAAAAACTAGAACTCCAGGTATGGCCAAAATACTGAATAGTGCTCGGGCTGGAGGACAGATTCGGGCTTCTTTGTTATTGCTACAATTTGGACTTGAAAATGGCCTTTTTAGATCTTGGGCTCCATATAAAAGTTGTAGGCCTATGTCTTACCTTTCCAGCCATATAAAGTAGACCTAAATCTGAGATCTATAGCTCCAGATATGACCCAATTACCGAACAGTGTTCCGGTTTGGATTACACCGACATCTCTTTTCTAATTTTGGTCATCTCTTTGCCCTTGCAACTTAAGTTCTTAAAGTCATCAATCAATCCTTTCATTTATGTGATAGGCCTACATTTAAAATCAGCATTTACCATAAATTAAAGGTATCTTATATTATTAGATATATTATTATAAAACATGTTTTAGTTAAGGAGTTATTGATACTTCAAGTGCAAAATAATGATATAAAACCTTGATAAAAATGCACTTTTAAGTACTAATCACTTGACGAAATTTACAAGTATTAGCATTAATTGAATAAGATGACTAATGTAATCATGTTAACAATCTATAATCTGATTGGAACCTCCTTTGTGTGTGGTTTCCAATTGAATAATAAGAGTTTATACTATACTTGTTTGACATACCATTAGTGGATCCTCTAACCTTGACATTTATTGTTATCATTATTTAATACTTACGTTAGTCTTCCATCTCAAAGTTCTCATTAACTTTTCTTCTTTTTCTTCTTCTTTTTTATTATTATTATTGTTATTACTACTACTACTACTACTACTACTATTATTATTAGTATTATTATTGCTATTATTATTATTGTTACTATTGTTTTGTATTTATAATTATTGTTTATAATTTGTACACTTAACCTCCCTATTGTTCCATCTCGGTCTTGTATTTATTACTTTGACACTCCTGTACTTGGGAAAAGACATCAATCTTTTATTTGTGTCAAGTTTTTGGCGTCGTTGCCGGGGAGGTAAGTTCTTGTACAAATTATAGTATTTATTTTATTTTCACTTTTTACTTTTCTTGTATATAAATTCGTTTCTTTTGTTTTGTTTCTCTTTATTTTGTTTTGTTTCTCCTTCTTTTATTTTCTTCTTCCTCTTATTTTATTTCTGCATGTGCATGAGAGTGTGGTCATGTACATTAAGTGGTAGACTTTATAGGGTATCCTCATCATTTTCAGAAAATATGGCCGAAGAAGATAATCAATCACTTAATAATGAGAATAATGAGAATAACCGTGCTAGAACACTTAGAGACCACATGAATCCCACAAAAACAAGTGCACCATTATGCATAGTTTTTCCTCCTGATGCATCTCATTTTAATTTTAAGCCAGGCATTATTCAACTTTTACCTTTTTTTCATGGCTTAGATTTAGAGAATCCATACTTGCATTTAAGGGAATTTGAGGAGGTCTGCAACACATATAATGATTCAAATTGTAGTATAAACAACATCAAATTAAAGCTTTTTCCTTTTTCATTAAAAGATAAAGCTAAAACATGGCTACAAAATTTGAGACCAAGATCCATTCGTGCTTGGGATAAAATACAACAATAGTTTTTAAAGAAGTTTTTCCCATCTCACAGAACAAACTCTTTCAAAAGATAAATCACCACTTTCACTCAAAAACTAGGAGAAACATTTTACCAATGTTGGGATAGGTATTGAGACTTGCTTAATACTTGCCCTCATCATGGTTTTGAAACATGGAGATTGGTTTCACATTCTTATGAAGGGTTAATACCTAAAGATAGGCAAATGGTTGAATTGATGTGCAATGGAACTTTTAAAGATAAAGATCCTGATGAAGTAATAGAGTACTTAGACTTGTTAGCTGAAAATGCTCAAAATTGGGACACTGCGGGTACTTATGAGGCACTAAGTAAAACTCAACCTTATACATCTAGTGGAGGTATGTACAACCTTAGGGAAGATCATGACCTCCAAGCGAAGTTTGCATCTTTAGCTAGAAAAGTCGAGGCACTAGAACTGAAAAAGAGTGGTCAATTAAAATTTATTGAAAACATTGTGTGTCAAATATGTGAAACAAATGAACACTAAACCACTAACTGTCCAACCTTGACTTCTTTTAAGGAATGTCTCCATAAACAAGCTCATGCTTCAAACAGTTTTCAAAAGGCCAACCACAACCCATACTCACAAACATACAACCCTGGTTGGAGAAATCACCTAAATTTCAGTTGAAAGAGTGATAATAACAATGTACAAACTTCACAACCATTGTTTCAAGCACACCATACTTTTCAAAATTCTCATGGATATGCACTTCCTTATGCTCCACCTCCTAGAAGAAATCTTGAGGAAACATTGCATGCATTCATTGAAAAGCAAGAGACAATCAACACTCAACTTGCTCAAAATATGATAGATTTTAAAGATACTCTTGCAAAATTGACATCTGCTCTCAGTTTCCAAGAGAAAGGTAAGTTTCCATCTTAACCACAACAAAATCCTAAGGGGCAATACAATGCAAATGCAAGTAGTTCCGGAACCCAACACATGGATCAAGTCAAATTAGTCACTACTCTTCGTAGTGGTAAGGTTATTGAAAAACCCACTCTTGAATCTTATGAGAAAGATGATGAGTCAATCTCTGAGGGTAAGGAAGAGGTTAAATATGAAAATTGCAAAGAAAAAACTGATTCCCCGCCAGCACTTCTATTTCATCATGCCATGACCAAACAAAGAAAAGTCAATCATAATTTTAAAATTTTTAAAAATTTCAAACAGGTAAGAATCAATATACCTTTACTGGATGCTATTAAACAGGTTCCTTCCTATGCTAAATTTTTGAAAAATCTATGCACAGTGAAGAGGAAACTCAATGTGAAAAAGAAAGCTTTTTTAGCCGAACAAGTAAGTGTCATTCTTCATAACAATAATGCTTTGAATTATAAAGACCCTGGTTGTCCTACAATTTTTTTCTTTATTGGAGAACATAAAATTGAAAGAGCCTTACTTGATCTTGGAGCTAGTGTGAATTTACTTCCATATTTAGTTTTTCAAAGTCTCAATCTAGGTGAGTTAAAACCAACTTCTGTAACTCTTTTACTTGCCGATAGATCTATAAAAGTGCCTAGAGGAATAGTCAAAGATGTGTTAGTTCAAGTCGATAAATTCATTTATCCTGTGAATTTTGTTATCTTAGACATAGAACCTGTTGAAACCCCTGTGGATTTTGTTATCTTAGACACAGAACCTGTTGAAGCATGTAATTTATTTCCTGTTATTTTAGGACGTCCATTTCTTGCAAACTAATGCATTGATTAATTGTAGGAATGGACTGATGAAGCTATCATTTGGAAACATGACATTGGAGATGAATATTTTCAACATTTATAAGCAACCTGGAGATGATAATGATTTACAAGAAGTATATCATATTGACGAATTAGTTTATGATCAACTTGAATCTACTTTAAGTAAAAATAAGTTGGATGAATCTGAAGATTTACAAATGATTTATTCTCAAGAAGAAATCACGGGTGAAAAAAACACCAAAAATGTTGATACGAATCTTTTGTCAAAAGTAACAACAAATTCGAGATCTAGAAAATGTTGATCTGAATCTTTTGTCAACAGTGACAGCAGATTCGACATTTGACATCACACCAATCGATGATTACTTTCCTAACGAATCCTTACTTTCTCTTAGTCCAATGCCTTGATATGATAAAAATATCAATTTTCTTGCTTTAGGAGATTTGCCAGCTGATTGTAGTACCCAAGACAAAGAAAAGTTTTTGAACGAAGTGAAGAACTTTTATTAGGATGACCCTAACTTATTCAAATATTGTCCTGATCAAATATTTCAAAAATGCATTCCTGACAATGAGGTAAGTAGTGTCATTAAATTTTATCATTCTGAAGCATGTGGAAGTTATTTCTTGTCAAAAAAGACAGCTATAAAAATCTTTCAAAATGGATTTTATTGGCCCACCATGTTCAAGGAGATGCACGCATTCTGCAAAACTTGTGAAAATTGTCAAAAAATTGATACTGGTCAAAAACTTTTGTTTTATAATTCTCAACTCCATTTATTTCCTAGAGAACTAAGATCAAGATGGGGCAGTCCATTTATTAAGAAACATGTGTATCCTTATGGGGCCTTTGATATTAAGAATTCAATGAATGACCTTGACATTTATTATTATCATTGTTTAATCCTTACGTTAATCTTTCATCTCAAAGTTCTCATCAACTTCTTCTTCTTCTTCTTTTATTATTATTATTACTACTACTACTACTTTTACTATTATTATTATTGTTATTATTAGTACTACTACTACTACTACTACTACTACTATTGTTATTGTTGTTATTGTTCTTCTTGTAGGTGTATTATTATTATCTATAATTTATATAATTAAACTCCTTGTAGTTCGACCCTAGTCTTGTCGGGTTATTTATTACTTCGACACTCCTGCACTTGAGAGAAGACATCAATCTTCTTGTCATGTCAAAAGAATTGCAAATTGTATGGAATTAAGAGTCGTAAATGCCATATGTTTATGGAAACGCTCATTCCAATAGTTTACTAAGATTTATTGCTAAATAGGATATGGCATGTACTCATAGGGATCAATCACTTCTATAAAGATATATGCTCTAATAAGTTGTATATATAACACATGGGGAGGCTTTAAACAAATATTATCTAGACAATCTACAAACTTAAGATAATATTCCCTTCATCTTTCCTTCAACTCAATAGAG
The DNA here is from genome assembly GCF_000495115.2 of Populus euphratica. Taxonomy (NCBI): domain Eukaryota; kingdom Viridiplantae; phylum Streptophyta; class Magnoliopsida; order Malpighiales; family Salicaceae; genus Populus; species Populus euphratica. Next base: position 2,334 of record NW_011502086.1, on the reverse strand, counting down.
TATTTACCTATATATTTATTGTTTAAGATAAAAGTTGAAAGCTTGATCCAGTATAGATAGATGTATCATTCGAAAGGTTGGGGATTACACACATCGTAATTAAATTTCTACTATCTTTTTTTTTTTAATTCAAAACATTCATCTAATTCCATGCAAATACTTGTTCAACCTTAGAAGACAAGTAAAAAGCAAGGTGCATATTAAAGCTTTAATATATGGGGCTTAAATTGTTGATGAGATCTCAATATTTATCTCATACTATTTGAGCATTACTTGAGAATGAGAATCAATCGCGTTTTAAGGTATGATGACAGTAGGGAAGTATCTTTGAATGAGAACTTGTTAATATTTTCTCATCCTAGACAAGCTGTACCAAAAATGTTGTGAAGGGGAGATACTTGAAAAAAATTGAACTGAAACATGCATATAAATATGAGTTATTTAACTATGATGAGTTGAGACTTTTTATTTAGTAAGTATAATAATTAACATGTCATTATTTTTGAACAATTTATCACTTATACTATTATAAACTAATAGATTGAATAATTTCTCATTAGAAACATTGTAAAATTTAAAATCCTAAAACTCATAACTAACTAAATCTTAAATCTTTCGATTATAAGATAAATAATTTTCCACATGGTTTAGAGTACATGTATGGATTGTTTAATTATTCTTATCTCTAAGAATACTCAATTTCATAACACATTTCTCATTAATTGTTAATGGTTGTAGATTTTGTACTGGGTTTATCAATTAGGAGAGAATGCTAGTGTTATTTTGAATTTATTACACTTGGGTCCTGAAAGAAAGGTAAAGTGCTAAAATGAGTATTTCATCAATATACATGTTTTTCATACTAAAGAGTATGGTTAGGGTAGAAAGACATATAATATAGAAGTTTGTCTTAAGAGTTCAACTTCTAATGAGTTCAAACTTAACTACTATGGTACGTTAAAAGATGTCATTGAATTGTAATATCACAGTAAACATAATAGAGTCTTTTATTTAAATGCTATTGGTATGATACTACTGATAGGGGAATTAGAGTAGATTCCTGACACGACGAAAAGATTGATGTCTTCTCCCAAGTGCAGGAGTGTCGAAGTAATAAATAACCCGGCAAGACCGGGGTCGAACCACAGGGAGGTTATTTGTACAAATTATAAATAACAATAATACAACAACAATAACAATAACTATAACAACAACAACAACAACAACAACAACAACAACAACAACAATAATAATAATAATAATAATAATAATAATAATAATACTAATAGTAGTAGTAGTAGTATTAGTAATAATAATAATAATAATAATAATAGTAGTAGTAGTAGTACTAATAATAATAACAATTGAAATAATAATATAATAATAATAATAATAATAATAATAATAATAATAAAGAAAGAGAAGAAGAAGAAGATGATGAGAACTTAGAGATGAAATATTAATGTAAGGATTAAACAATAATAATAACAAATGTCAAGGTTAGAGGTTTCACTAATGATATGTCAAACAAGTATTGTATAAACTCTTATTATTCAATTGGAAACCACACACAAAGGAGGTTCCAATCAGATTATAGATTGTTAACATGATTACATTAGTCATCTTATTCGATTAATGCTAGTACTTGTAAATCTCGTTAAGCATTCATGATTATAACTTATGTTAACAACAAATCAAGTTCCTTTCATAGTTCAGGTGTCGGTTATACCATACAGTATGGGCTATGAAAGTGCCAAGCATTTGTTATACCAAGTGTTATACAACATAAATCAAGATTAATCATTTAACAAGCAAAGTATTAAAGAGTGAATAAGATAACAAATACAAAACATGTTAGTATTAAAAATTAAAGTCCATTTTGAGTTTACACTATACTTATTCTTACACCATTAGTGTAACCTTTTCACCTTGACATAACTAACTTAGCTAGACATAATAAAAGAAAGAAAAATAAATAAACAAAATAAGAACATAAATAAGATAAAAGTTAGCTAAGTAAATGAAAAGAAATGAAAGGCATAAACTTGATATTAATGAAAGTAAAGCATAAACATTACAAAAAATACAAAGAGAGAAAGGAAGAGCATGATCTTGATCTGGAAACCAAGATGCCTAAATGCATGGAAAATGCCTCCTTTTATAGGCCAAAATTGGGAACTATTGATTTGATGACTAATTGATGAGTGGGTGGCCAACTCTTGACTTGGTGACAATCCTTATCTTCTCTTGTCTGCCCAAAACGTCATTGATAATGTCAAAATTGGAGCCACTTGATAACATCAAAGTTGTAGGGAATTGTCTCAGATTTCTTGT
>NW_011502052.1:19877-26991 GCF_000495115.2 Populus euphratica | reverse complement strand
TTCTTTGTCTGGGAGAAATAATCAGGGTTTTTTTTTTTGTGATATATAAAGGCATAAAGCTAGCTGTGGATTATAATAATAATCTATAATGTATTGCTTTTCATTATTTTATTTTTAAAAAATAACTATTAATCACCCAAACTCATGGCTTTCATCGTTCAAAAGATGGTCCTATGAAAAAAGAATTAGTTACTGGCACACAAGAAATTGTTAAATGTTCAGGAGAAAACACTTCCGCTACAACTGGGATTATTTTATCCGAGCCAAAGCCATGAGCTTAGAGTCCGAGACCATCTTCACAACACCATATAAATGCTAGCCCGTGACTGTTGCAGTCCATTTGACTGGTCGTCCCATTAGTATATATTTGTCTCCGACAACACAAGGCACAACCCAATGTAGCAGAGACCAAATGACTATTTAAGAACATAAAATAAGAGGAAACTGAACCGGCCTCCCTCGTGGCATTGGTTTCAAAAACACATGCTCAAGTCAAGAGTTCGAGGCTGGTGAGAAAGAAAGCAGAAAGATATATAGAGAGAATAGCAATATCAACAGAAAGTAATAAAGGGTTTAATGAGAGAATAGCCATCGAGGGAGAAGATCCAAACCTAACATACAATGAAAAATGAATGATATGGTTACGGTCATAGGGTCAGATGCATAAATTAATGCGTTCTTTTGCTTTTCTTCTTGTTACTTGTGAAATGTTTAGCTAAGAAACCTTCTTACGTACGCTGGCTAAGTAATAGGAATATCAACAGATACTCTAGGTCGGGTTCTTATTACTTTTATATTCTATCTATTATTCATTAAATAAAAGATGTATTGAGATTTAAAACAACTATTATAAAACTCTCTTCACATAATAAAATTTATTAACACCAATTTTAACTTATTTAATAATCAAAATCAGCACTAACAAATAACTTTCGTTTTTATTAATTAATAAAAAAAATCAAATACGAATACAGTTCTTCTACTTTTTTTTCTTTTTATTTAGATATAACTACATGGCAAACAAGCTTTTCGCAGGCATTCTACATATTTTCCAAACCAATTCCAGCTTTATTAATACATACAAATCAAAAGAAATGAAATTTCCATCGGCCTTGCAGAGGCCAAGATGGTGGCGTTAGTTAATCGATGAATGAACTAACGAAACACCAAAAGTCTAATCAATATATTTGATATTTAGCAACTAGGGAAGCGAGCAGCTTCCACCGTTGCCATTAATACAACATTAACAAAGACGTCAGCGGCTCAGAGTCAAGACCGCCGCAGCATTTCTATGCCTGGAGATACCCTTTTTCCTCCAAGTAAGAAATTACCTCTCCAGCCATGTCGCTTGGGGTAGAACAGTCTCCTGTGTTGCATCGCAATACTATCTGAAAAATAGTAGACGAACATTTAAACACCAAATACATGTATTGATGATATGCTAGAATGCTCGAACAGGTAGAGGAATTAGTTAATGACAGTGAAACAAGTAACTCAGTAAGAGATGAGCCGATAAGGCTTCACAACACATCGGTAAATATAAATACAAGCCAGCAACATAATTGTTAAGATAACATAATAGAGGCAATTATAGTAAAGGAACCATATCAGGAGTACCACAATTTATAAGTAATCAATTCATATTAAATGGCCAAAAACACCTCTATAAGATCTAAACTTTTTTTAGTTCAGCTAAAAAAAAAATCTAAATTTTTTAGGCTCAATCAAGAAAATGATCCAATCTCTCTTGAGCTCAGTTGAGAGAAGAACCCAACTCCTTTAAACTCAACCAACATAATGATTACTCATATTTTATTGAGCTTAGCCAACGTAATATCCCACCTCTTTTAAACACAACCATATTTTGAATTATACTCTTTTTACTTATTTTAAGTATATAAAAATTCTCTACAAATCTACTATATTTTCATTGATATTAATATTATGAAGGAAATAATATATAAAAGTCATTTAAAGGTCCACCATATTTTCATTCTGATTAATACATATGCTTTCCTTATTAATATATGTATCAAAGATATTTTTCATCAATATTAATACGTATATCAAGGATATTTTTTTTTAATACTATCAAGGCAATATTATATTTTAGTTTCTCTTCTTCATAAAAAACCTCATAAGCTACAAATAAATCATGAATCCTTTAAATAAAGGATTTAAAATCTTCATTATCTACTACATTTTTTTTTAGAATATCTTTCTGTAATATTATTATATTTTTTCTAAAAAAATCACTAACTTAATCATAAAAAAGTCTTTAAATTCACCAAAAAGAACTTTTTACAGATATCAAACACCCACCTCCAGCTATCTTTGTTAGGAAGAATGGATCAGGTTACCAAAACTAAGTGATTAACTGCTTATCCCTGTCCCCCAAATAATTGGATTTTTTAGGACATTAGCATTAGCATCATTTTTAGAGAACTAATAAAAAAGTTTTCAGTTTCTTTCTAATGACCTTTCCAAGTCATTCCACGACATACAACAAGGATACACTTTAGCTTATTAGAACGTTTAATGCATCTATATGTTATCGCGAGCACTTTTGCTCATTCAATCTTCTAATAATAACTCATCAACCAAATAGAACTCTTCATCAGGGTTGTGTTGACCGCTTAGGTGCAAAATTAAGCTTTATTATCTTAGCAAGTCTTGGCACCTTAGGAAACCCTATCCTCCAAAGGGTTTACCAGAAGTCTCGCTATCTCAGCAAGTCTTGGCACTCGGGGAAACCCTACCTCACAAGGGATTTACCAAAAGTCTCTCTAGTGCAATAGCACTACTCTTCAATGAATGGATCAGAAGGCTCTCTAGAGTTCAATAAATCACCTCAGGATATGTTTTGTTTTTTTAATTAAGATAATTGTCTCTTTGACATACACATTTTATTTACAGTTCTTCAATAGAAGCTTCTAGACTATAACACCCTCTCCTTTAAAAAGGTTCTACACTTTTTTTAATTAAGATAATTGTCTCTTTGACATACACTTTTTATTTACAATTCTTCACTAAAAGCTTCTAGACTATAACACCCTCTCCTTTAAAAAGGTTCTTCCTAATGTGATTGCACACTTTTTCTAAAAGGGATTCTCTATGTAATTGCACAATGTCACTGAAAAGAGTTCTTTCTAGTATGATAGCTCTACCCTCCATGATAGCTTCAGATGGTCAACCTCAACAAAGCAACATAACCTCGGTTATATAGCCAAATATATACAACAAAGCTAACTAAAACCTAAAGAATTGACACAACTATTTACATAGGATCTCGAGCCTTTTGCTATCTCTAGAGATAATATTGAATATTTCACTTTTAAGTTGGGTCTCTCTCTTTAGTAAAGGGTTCATGCCCCCTATCATCGTTAAAAATGTCATAAACCTTCAATTTTAAAAAAAAATACAATAACTCTTTAAGAAAGGAATTAACTTGATCTCTTTAATATAATAACACCATCGTCATTAAGTCCCTCCCCCTACTTTTTAGAAAATTTTATAAATATGGATGTTGATATGGGTATGTCCCTCTATCCTTTGAAAATTTTCTAAGTATGGACAATGATAGGAAATTCACTCTCATCAACTTCTTATAATATTTTCTAAATATAGGCTTACATTCTTTGAGTTTTATGTAATATTATTGTATTTTCTTTTAAAAAGTTAATGACTTAATCATCAAAAAAATCTTCAAATTCACCAAATAGAACCTTCTGTGAGTATCAAATATACATCTCCAGTTATCTTAATTAAAAAAAATAAATCATATTATCATAACCAAGAAATTAACCAATATTCAAGACATCAATCTTACCCCAAGCTACGTGGACCTTTGAGGATATCATTATAAGGTTCCATTAAAATCGATCATCCAAATGAAAGAAAAAAAGCACATTGCATCCCATTAGTGAACCATGCAGGTCTATAAGCATGGTTTTACAGTGCATTTATGTTGGCTACAATATTCTTTTTCATTTTGCACAATTACCTCAGCATCCAATGGTGATTCGTATGGATCATCAATGCCAGTAAAACCTGCAGGATATAGACGAACATTAGAGCTCTTTACAGTTAATTCATGCAATACAACTCAGCTGCATAGCAGTTCCCTAAGAATTAATACCTTTGATCTTCCCAGTACGAGCAAGCTTATACAAGCCTTTTGGGTCTCTGTCCTCACAAACACGGAGGGGAACATCCATAAACACCTGTTATGACAAGCCTCGTCAGGCATATTTAGCAATATGAGCAACATTTCATCATCTGATCAGGCATAATTGGCAGCATGAGCAACATTTGAAGGTTGGATCCCAAACTAAGCAGCAAAGGAAAGATAACAAAGAACTACAATAAAATCCTACTTGCTAAACTTTGCAGTTCAAATAAAGCAGTTTAAATAAAGCAATCACAAACTGGAGAAGCACCAACCTCAATGAAATCTCCACTTGGTAACATTGCTCGACAGGCAGCCCGATCCCTTTTGTACGGAGAGATCAGGCAGGCGATGCAAATAAATCCAGCATCTGCAAACAGTTTCGCTACCTCCCCTAAACACAAAGGAGACATATTGCAAAATTCCATACTCAACCATCCAAAGGTCCATGAGTGCAGATTACTATTAATCAACCATTATTAACTGAGTAGACATCCCCACTGTCACGCGTGATGGTATAACAAGTAATACTTGTAAGGAAAAATCACAAGATGTAAGCAATTAATACAATGCTTACCAACTCTCCTTATGTTCTCAACACGGTCTTCTGCTTTAAAACTAAGGTCACGATTGAGGCCATGCCTGACATTGTCGCCATCAAGAATGTATGACAACTTTCCTCTCTGGCACAGCATTTGACTCAAGGCACATGCCACAGAGCTCTTCCCTATCAATTGAGTTTCAGAACATAAGAAGGCATGAAACAGAAGCAAGATGGAGACGAAAGGTAGAGGATTAAATACAAAAAATATTTAGAAATCTAGAACTTTTTCCCCACAGTGGCACCAGAAACCCAAAGTCAGGCATTAAAAAACCAAAAAATAGAATCAATGCAATGCAAGCTAAGCTTCATGGGTGTTTGTGTGAGAGCACTTAAAATCAGAAAAATTTAACCTGCCATCCTTGATTCAAAAAGTCAGAACAAAAACCACACTGCAGGAATTTACTCAAAACTAAAAAGCTCGTCAAACACTGTTCATTTACATCAGACAGACTTGGTCTACGATCAGTAGACAATCAACCCAATTTTTTATTTGAAAAAACAAAAAACCACAAGAAGAATTCAATGGAGCCAAGTATGACAAACCTGAACCACTGAGACCTGTGATCCATATAACACAACCCTTTTGTTGAAGAAGCTTCTGCCTGTCAATTTTTTCAACTGGACACTCGTGCCACTTTATGTTTGTTGAATTCCCTATTGTAGACAAATGGCTGTGATTTTTCCCTGTATCCAAAACTCATGTGAAGAATCAAGTCAAAATCCAAACTATACAAAGAAGAACAAGAATTCAATCGATAAATCCCAATCTCAATAAATACCTTAATCAAGACACTTTCCAAGAAAGAAAACGAGATCAAAAGTCAAAAACCTTGAATTCTGTACTTTTTTCACCAACCAAACTTTAATAAACTGGTCCAAATTCAATTACTAATACAAAACACAAATTAAACCCAATAAAAAAAGTTACCTGCATGCCCATTTGCCAACTTATCCACCTTGCCCTGAGCATCCACTTTAAGCGTCTGTGTCTCTTCCATGGCAACCTTGACCAGGCAAACCCCTCTCGGTTTAAAATCAATGGGTTGATTGCCACCATTGAAGCTAAAAAGTCCGAGCTTTTTGAAGCCCGAAATTACAGGCAGTGCTGGCTTAAAACCAATAGTATTCATTGCTCAAAACAAACAAAAAACATACAAAAAACGGTACGAAATGTAACGAATGATTATATATATAAATGTATGTTTCAGAATATGAGTGTAATGAGGATAAAGACGGGGTTGTTGAGCATGACAATTTCACTACAACGTTTTCTAAAACGTGAATTAGGAAAGAAAGGCGACAAGAAGGAATGGAAGTGGTTGGGTATTTTAATTATTTCTTGAGGCTGATAAAATTACTGACACGATTCCATGATTTTGATGCAGAATGGTTGGTTAGTGGATTATAATCTGTCTTGCGATTGTCACGTGATTTTGTGGAATTAATGAATGATTGAGATGGTTTTGGACTGCCCTCTTTGCCACACAGGTGACTGTCTGACACTTGCATGATTTCTTTCTCCTGCTTCCATCATCTTTGGACAGACTGTCGTTTTCTTCTGCGTTGTGTGGTTTAGATGAATGGAATTGAATTGTACTATGCATGCCTTTATGTAACTCTAGATTTGTTTGTACTGTTTACTTAAACAATGCAACGACAATTTTGTCTATTAACCAAAAATCATTTAACAAGAGATTGAGTTATTTTCAAATGGCATATTAATTATTATTAAATTGATCGGGAATGAATGAAACTTTTTTATTTTAATTATATAGTGCAATGAAAAAATATTTTTAGAATTAAAAAAAAGTTAAGTTGGTGGTAAAGGAACATTTTTATACTTTTATAATGATTTTTTATTATTGTTATAATATTAGTTAAGAGATGATTTGATATTCGAGTAAATATAAAAAATAATAAATAATTAAAAAGTATAATAAAACAATAAAAATACTTTTAAAAACAAAAATTCTAAAACTAAACTAAAAGGATATTTTTAATTTTTCATAATAGTTTTCTTATTAAGATTATGTCAGCTCATAAATAATTTAGTATGTGACTAATTATTTTATATATATATAAAAAAGGCAGATGTATATGCATCACTAGGAGGTGTTCACGTACTTCAAGCAACATATATAGAGACTCAAGGCATCTAAGAATATCATTTCACCATGTCGTTGGAAACGCCACCAAGTCATCTTTTCTTTGGAACAATGCGTGTTGGTATTGATTGTCTTGTTTGTTATCGGTGGTTTTTTCTTTTTCTCCTCCCTTGAAAATTACAGCTTGATCTTTTTTGTTATTGATATTTCAACTTTAGTTTTTATATTTTATATTTT
>NW_011502052.1:9032-18532 GCF_000495115.2 Populus euphratica | reverse complement strand
GATTATTTTAATGTGTTGATGTTAAAAATAATTTTTTAAAAATAAAAATTTATTATTTTAACATATTTTTGAGTAAAAAAATATTTTAAAAAACAACCATTATTATACTCCCAAATATTTTTTTAATCTTAATAAAGGCTTATTAAAAAAAAAAAACCTTTAAAGCACTTATTTACCTGCTTAACACATCATATTTTATAGTATACTAGATAGCTAGATGTTAGAGTGACATATAAATACCTAAAACAAGTAAAAACATATTTGAAAGTTGGGTCATGGACTTGAGAGAGTTTAAATAATATGAATGAAAAAAATATAATAATAATAAATTAATTAACAAGAAAACTTGACAACAACAAAATATTAAAAATCTCATCCTAACTTTAATTGGGTTAATATATCAAATGTGTGATTTTATTGCCACGTCAAGTCTACCCTATCAACAAAAAAAAAAGTACTAACTAAACAAAATGAAACTAATTTAACTGATTTACTTTCAAAATAAAGTTCACCGAACACTGTTTTTAAATTAAAAAAAAACAACTGATTTAATTTCTTAATTAACACGTAAATTTCTTGAAGATGATTGGAATGAAGTGATTTGTTATTTTTTTCAATAAAATATACACCCAAACTAATGCTTTGTTTTATTGATTAAGAATCATGTACGTGCACTCTAATTAATTTGTTTATAATAAAACAATAAAAATACTTTTAAAAACAAAAATTCTAAAACTAAACTAAAAGGATATTTTTAATTTTTCATAATAGTTTTCTTATTAAGATTATGTCAGCTCATAAATAATTTAGTATGTGACTAATTATTTTATATATATATAAAAAAGGCAGATGTATATGCATCACTAGGAGGTGTTCACGTACTTCAAGCAACATATATAGAGACTCAAGGCATCTAAGAATATCATTTCACCATGTCGTTGGAAACGCCACCAAGTCATCTTTTCTTTGGAACAATGTGTGTTGGTATTGATTGTCTTGTTTGTTATCGGTGATTTTTTCTTTTTCTCCTCCCTTGAAAATTACAGCTTGATCTTTTTTGTTATTGATATTTCAACTTTAGTTTTTATATTTTATATTTTTAATTTTTGTTGTTAGTCTTTTTATAGAAATCTTATTTGTTTTTAATTTTACCATTCAATTTTAATTTACCAAATATTATATTTTCAATCTATTCCTTATTCTTTTGATTTTTTTCCTTCACTCTTTTGTAAGAGTTTTATTGGGTTTTAATTTCATCGTCCAATCCAAATTGATAGTACTATATTTTTCAATGTGGTCCTTACTATTTTGATTTTTAATTTTCTTCTTAGTTATTTTGTCTAAGTTATTAATCTTTTCAATCTCAACTTTCAATAAAAAAATTATTTTATTTTTTATTTCGATTTTGATTTTTATTCTTTTTATTCTTTTTACTTCTTTTTACTAAATTGATTTTTCTTTTCAACTTAACATTTCAATCAAATAGAAAATTCATGAGATAATTACAAAAAACCCTCCTAAGGTTTGAGAAATTATGATTTGTTTTTGTGTTCAATGGGATATATCAAAACAAATAAAAAGATATTTTTTCCCTCATATATAATAAATTTAAATCTACATGATTTTCTCACGATCCTCGTCTCTCTCTCCCTAGCATAATTTCTCTCTCTAATCCTTTCTCTTTAGACATAACACATCCACACAAAAACACTAAATCCAAAGCAAGATGAAAGGAATTTACGTTAATGGAATTATAGATGATATTATTGTAATTGTAAATTATAGATGATAATTTTGTATTTGATTGAGTGTCAAATGGATTTCATGATTTTTTCTTGTAGGGTACTTCAAGTCTAATTATTTGAATTACTTATTTAAAAAATTAACATGATTTTAAAAAAAAAAAATTATAATTTTCCTTACGTTTTTATTAGATTATTTCAATCTCATTATCTGAATCACAAATTTAATAGAATATCTTGAATTGATTTGGCTATGATTATTGAAGATATAGGTTTATTACACTAACTCAAGTTGATCAGGATGTGTTTTTTATTCTTTCATATTTAATGGGATGAAAATTTATATACTTTATTTGTCTCTCTTTTAAAAAAATGATCCATATGCTGTCATTTTCTATTTTTTTATTTAATTAAAAAAAATTATTTTATTCAATTTAGTTTAGTCTATAACCCGGTTGATATATTATTATTATTTAAAAAAAAAACAAACTTACCATACTTAAACATCATTTCTCACACCAAAAAAAAAAAATTCTCGCGGGGAAGCATGGACACCAAGGCTACTCTGCAATATTCACGGGGAAGCATGGTCTTCTCGCTAGTTTCCTACCGACGTTGCCGTTTTCGTTTTTCTGTTTTAAAAATCGTGTAATTCGTGGTCGAAATTTTGCACCTTTTGCTAGTTATTTAGTTCTGAAGGGCAAAGATGAAACTATTTAAAAAATTATATCCAGTTTAATTTATTAGCATTTAAAAATGAAACCTATGACAAAGCACTCCAGACAGGCAAACCTATAAAACATACCATGTCACCAACTTTTAAAAGTAGCCAAGGACGTGCTTGGATTTTTTATTGGAAATGTGGTTAAAATTGTGTTTTTAAAATTTTAAATTTTTTAATTGATTTTTATATTTTTAGATTATTTTAATGTGTTGATGTTAAAAATAATTTTTTAAAAATAAAAATTTATTATTTTAACATATTTTTGAGTAAAAAAATATTTTAAAAAACAACCATTATTATACTCCCAAATATTTTTTTAATCTTAATAAAGGCTTATTAAAAAAAAAAAACCTTTAAAGCACTTATTTACCTGCTTAACACATCATATTTTATAGTATACTAGATAGCTAGATGTTAGAGTGACATATAAATACCTAAAACAAGTAAAAACATATTTGAAAGTTGGGTCATGGACTTGAGAGAGTTTAAATAATATGAATGAAAAAAATATAATAATAATAAATTAATTAACAAGAAAACTTGACAACAACAAAATATTAAAAATCTCATCCTAACTTTAATTGGGTTAATATATCAAATGTGTGATTTTATTGCCACGTCAAGTCTACCCTATCAACAAAAAAAAAAGTACTAACTAAACAAAATGAAACTAATTTAACTGATTTACTTTCAAAATAAAGTTCACCGAACACTGTTTTTAAATTAAAAAAAAACAACTGATTTAATTTCTTAATTAACACGTAAATTTCTTGAAGATGATTGGAATGAAGTGATTTGTTATTTTTTTCAATAAAATATACACCCAAACTAATGCTTTGTTTTATTGATTAAGAATCATGTACGTGCACTCTAATTAATTTGTTAATCAAAACCATTCTAATCTAGTGGTTCATCGAAGATCCTACAAAGCCTAAACCATGGGTAATAGGCGAGAAGGAGGGTACTGTCGAAGATACCATTTATCCCTTCTCTAACAAATAAAAGAAGCCAAATATATATATATATATATATAAAATAAGAATATACCACCCACCATAATTTAAATATTTTGGATTAAACCTAAACTTAACTATCAACTTTTTATATCTTAGATATCACATCTTATCCACGTCATCCCTCGCTTAAAATATGCATGTCATTATAAAAGCCAATAGATTTTTATTCATGCAATTCGTTGTGAAATATTAAAATGTCCACAACCTATTTGAACATGATTAAATGCTCAACCACGAAATGGTGACGATCATACAAGTTGGAATCTTGATTTAATTGTTAGTTGATCACGATTGCATAAGAGCTGATTAAACACCATAATTATTGATTTTTTGAGAGGTAATTGACATTTCAGCTGTTAGGAAATCTTTGATTTTAAAACTTGATTTTTTTATTGTAAAAAAGATATTCAAACAACATAAATATTTTTTTTAAAAAAAAATTAAGATTCTAGTCATCAACTCGTGAAAAAAATAATAATTAAAAACTAATGAAAAAAATTCAAGTCAAACTTAATAAACCTGCTGAATCCATGACTTGAAACATGATATCGGGATAACTCTATAAAAAAAACATTCAAAATAAAGAATACTAATTTTCAACGAACCTAGTGATGATGAATGAAATAAAATAAAAATAACCAAAGCTAACCTGGGCCATCATTAAAAACTTGTGATATGGATCATGAGGATGAATGATAGTATAAAAAGTAAATCCAAAAAAATAACAATATAAAATTCTTAATCAACCAAAATAAGTAGGGATAAACTTGAAAAAAAACAAAAAAAATATAAAAAAGATAAGAAATAAAAAAAAAAGTAGATTTGAAAAGAATAAAAGAAAATTTTGACAAAAAAAAATCAGATTATAAGGATGAAATTGAAAAACAATTTCAATTAAAAAATGTTAAGAAAAACTAAAAATACAAATCAAAGAATAAGGATCAAATTTGATATAAAAATTAAATATTAAGGGATAAAGTTAAGGAAAAAAACTAATTCTAGATCAAATGCATTGCAATTAAAAAATCAAATATTAAGGTATTAAATTAAAAAATAAAATTAACTTAATAAATAATTTAAAACTAAATACATCGTAATAAAAATAATAATAATCTAATTTGATTTAGTAAATAAATAATCATACTTTTTTATTTTTTTTATGGTCGACATGTTTTTTTTTTTTAAAAAAAAATGTGTGGTTGGAACTCAACCAGTAATTTTACCATACTTGTTTTATCATTATGACAGGGATAATAAAGAATAATGAACACTAACAAGGGGAATGATATTTAAGTATGCTCGGAACTACTTCATAATTCACTATAAAGTTCCGTGATGAATTTTTTTCATCTAATTTTTTTAAATTTTTTCCCCTAAATTAGCAAATTGAAGGCCAAATTAGGTTATTTAGTTAAGGAATTGTGAGCTTAAAAGAAAAGGGGTAAACGTGCAAGACACAAGGAAAGTTTGTGCAAAAAAGCTTATTTTAGTTCCTAAATTTTTCCTCTTATAATCATTTGGTCTCTTTAATTTTTTTTAAAAAATTAACAACAAAATTAATCTCAAATTTTATTTTTAATTTTGATTCTAATTTTTTTTATCCTTGATTTGAGATAAGAGAATATATGGTTAAATTTTTTAAGATCGAGAAAAAGGTCACCGTTTACACCAATTAAGACAATGAAAAATGATAATTTTAATGTCAATGAAATCCTTTTGACGAGGAGAATTTATTATAAGTTTTTTTTTTTGAACTTTTTTTAAATGATAGATTTAAACTCGCAAATAATTTTTATTTCTAAATGGTTGTTTCAACTTATCTTACAAGATAGTTTGGGTTTTTAAAAATCGAAACAAGGTTAAAAAAATGAGTGTTTTTTTTTTTTTATCTAGAATATCATAGCCTGCTTTTCTAAAGACTAGATATCAACTAAATCTGGGTAGGACAAGTAACACATCACCTACTATTTTTTCTCAAAATTTTAAAGGTAGATGACAAGTTATTCACCTTTAAAAAAAATAATACAACCCAATTATATGGACTGCTTCAGGTCTGTATACAGATTTTTTTTCCTTGTATAATTTTCTTATAACATAATTATTTAATATTTTATTATTATTAATTGGAAAACATAATTAGTTCCAGTTTAGTATTTTTTTTATTTAATTGTCTTGATATTTGGTTGATTCTTAATTTTATAGGTGTATATTTTAAATAAAAATATTATTAAAAAACATTATTTAACTCAGTTGAGTTAATGACTAGAATCATAAATTTGATATATTAACTTTGGCAGGTTAAAAATTGAATTTTATAATTCTTTTAACTTATATAAATAATTTTTAATTTATATATATATATATATATATATATATATATATATATATATCAACTTTTCTATTTATAATTGATTTTTGATGTTATAAAAACATAAAAAATAATATTACATTAAAAAAATTACCCAGCCAGCATCAAAAAAACAAGTTAAATAGATAATATAATAAAATAACATGCTCAAAAACAACAAACAAAAAAAAAAGCTCAAAACAATCAACGTGACATGTCCCCTACTACGAAACTGTTTGGCAAAGTGATAGCATCCACATTTCATATGATTTCATGCAACAGACTGTTTGGTTAATTAATAAATGCTTGTTATTATTTATAGATCTCAAATTTTGTTGCGTTTGGAACGTAAAAAAAAAGAAAAGTAGATAGGAGCTGCTTCCTACGCAGCCAAAATCTTGATATGTGCTCTATTATTTAGTGAACAGTGGAGGTATGTTTCACTATTTATAGATTTTTTTTTTGATAATAATGAAGGCATGTATTACTGTTCACTGAATAATTTTTTTAAAAAAAACATTAATGTAGTTAATTAATTTTATTCGCATTGTTTCCAGTGAAATAATTTTTTTAATTTTTTAAAAAATTAGTTTAAGGTGAATTAAATTTATTTATACTGTAATCTTGATTTTATTCTTAATAATATTTTATCTAATTTTGTAGTTCTTGTCGGATGATTTTGTATTTATGGAATAATAGATAGTTTTTTGTTAAAGTAATTTTTTTATATAAAGTGCGATTTATTTCATGATGTAATAGCAATAATTAAATTTACATTATTTAAATTAAAAACCATCAATATTAATATATATTTTTTAAGATTATTTTAAAAGTATTTTTAACCAAACACATTAAAACTATTTTTTCTTCTATCTCAATTTCAACCATAGTTTTAATCAAATATTTATTTTTTCAAACCAATCTTAACTAAAAATAATTTTTTAAAATTATAACTATAATAATTATTATAATATCAAATAAACTCTACAAACAAAAAAAAATCTTTTTGTAAGACAGGCTTTTACATACCAGTGAAAAGAATAACAATTTGTCTGACCATCAAAATAAATAAGAGGGACCTGACAAATCATACTGGGCTTATTTTATAAAAAATGAGATATTTTTAGGATGGTGTTCAATTAGTTATTCAAAGCTAATTTTTCTTTTAAACAATTAAAAAACTTAATAAAATCTTATAGATGTTAGGATTTAATATAGAAAGAAAGTACACTTCAGTAAACACCAAGCTAACTTTAAAAATATAATTAGGTTCGATAAATTAATTTAAAAATTAATTATAATGAAGTTTAATAGTAAGTTAATAAAATTAATTTCTTTTTATCTATCATTAAAAAAAACTATGCTAACCAATAATTTAATAACTCAAATCCATTAAATTTAGACAAGATGGTTTAACTAAATGTTTGAGGGTGAATATCAACCTTTTTTGTTCAAAAATATATTTTTTTTCAAATTAAAATTTTAATATTTTTGTATCATTTTAATGTATTAATATTAAAAATAAATTTAAAATAATAAAAAATATTATGATATTTGTGGGTTTTGTATATAACACTGTCCAATATTTATCACGTTTGTGTGGGCTTTTCTATAATATAACACGATATAATGACAACCTCCCAGAGAAAAAGACAACACAAAAATAAATTTGATTTAGCTGTATGGAAAGAGCCAGAGTCCCCCTGGTACTCCTAATGAGAAAATAATTTTGGACCTAAACCATAATTCAACATATTATATATATATATACACACACACACACTACTCATAGAAATAATTTTTGAAAATAATAAATATTTTTAACAACAATAAAAAAACTGGATCAAAACAAAAATTTTTAATCAAGTATGTTTATATTTTTTTTATTTAAATTAAAAATGTAAAAACATGATCTATTCAAATAAGTTATAAAAAAAAGTTAAATTAATTTTAAAGAGTGTAGTTTAATTGGTCAGATTCTATATTTATTTTTTGGAAACTATTAGTTTGAGTATTATAAATTTTAAAATTATTTAAAATTTATATAACTATTAATTTTAAATACTATAAAATTAATCAAGTAAATTGATCTAACGTTAATAAATAAATTAAAAAGAAGAAGAAGTTGGATTTGATTACGAAGAAATATAAAAGTTGGGCTCACCTATCGATTTCTTTTTATTAAGGCCCGATGATGAATAAGAGTTGAAGCTAGGCCTAAGTATTTGGGTTTCTAAACGAATGGAGGCCCACCTTCACCAATTCTTAAGCCTCGGGCCCTCAGCCTCGCCCACTCCGAATTTGGCGGCCTCTTCCTCTGCTGCTTCAGTGCTTTAAAACATAGAAGTATAAAAGTACAGACGATGAGGAAGTAGCTGATCTTATGTGTACATAGTATTATATAAAATCCCAGAGTTTATGGCTGAGCTCTTCCACCTAAACAAGATACAATTCAAAAGTAAAAGTAAAAGTAATCAATATATTCATCGTAAGTAATTTCTTTCTCCATCTGCACCTTACATGTCTTGTTTTAAAACTTTGGATAAATTGGTCTGTTACCACAATAAATTAAAAAAAAAATAGTGAATTGATAGAAGCTCTAAAAAATTTAATGAAATAATATAGTTTGATCATGTCATATTTTAGAAGCATGACATGGTTAAACTGTATTATTTCTGGCTCAACTAATCGATCGGTTCTGAAAAAAATAAGAAAAATCTCAAAATTATCAAAGTTAGAGTTTTCAGTTAGATTTTTTATATCTAAAGATCTGATAGTTCATGTAGCGATGTAATGGCTAAAATAGAGAAAATGACCTCTAAAAACTCCTGTAAAAATTTGAGTGCGATCCAATAATCAAATAAAAAAATTATGGCTCTTTTAAGCTATTATTCTTGTTGGACGTTACCAGACCTCCTATTGGATGAAGACATATCCCATTGATTTATAAATACATTTGTTAAGTCATCTACATAATTTATTTGAAACAGTTTCTCATTTAGTTATGAAAGACTCACTCCTGACTACTTAGAATTAATTACTATTATGTGAACAATAACTTTTTTAAGATTTTAATTGGAATTTATTTTTGAGTCAACAAGTTGAACAAAGATATATATTTTAACTTATAAAATATATTTCAAATAAAAACTTTATAAAATTATGGTTTTGTGTAAAACAGTTGACCAATTAATGCAACTAGATCCAATCAGTTGAGGTAGAATATTGAAGTTTGATCATATTGTGCTTCAGAAATGTTACAACTATCTTGTCATGTTTAAAAATAGTAAAATTTAATAAGTGTAGTGCTTCTGAAGCATGACATGATTAAACTGCGCTATTTCACAAAAAAAATTTGAACTTATATCAATTCACTAATTTTTTTAAATTTACAATAATAATTTGAAAACAAATCCTAAAACTTTAACTTGATTCATTTATATTAGTAAGAATAATTGTGTGAAGCATATAAAAATTGATAAAATCAATATATCTATTTGACACGACCAAAAGATTTATGTCTTCTCCCAATTGCAGGAGTGTCGAAGTAATAAATAACCTAGCAAGACTGAAGTCGAACCACAGGGAGGTTAATTGTGCAAAGATGTTGTCGTGGCCGTGCATGTGAGTGTTTGATAATAATAGTAGTAGTAATACTAATATTAAAAGTA
>NW_011502052.1:8307-8507 GCF_000495115.2 Populus euphratica | reverse complement strand
TACTTATTCTTACACCATTAGTGTAACCTTTTCACCTTGACATAATAAAATTAGCTAAACGTAATGAAAGAGAGAAACATAAATGAACAAGATAAGAACATAAATAAGATAACAGTTAAATAAGTAAAGGATAGGAAATGAAATGTATAAATAAGATATTAATGAAAATAAAACTTAAGCATTACAAAAATACAAAGAGA
>NW_011502052.1:8047-8185 GCF_000495115.2 Populus euphratica | reverse complement strand
TGTTTGCCCAAAACGTCATTGATAACATCAGAATTGAAACCACTTGAAAATATGAAAGTTATACGAAATTGTTTTAACTTTCCAGAAAAAAAATGGAGGTCATTTAGACTTCTAGAACTCCAGATGTGCGCTAAACAC
>NW_011502052.1:0-7690 GCF_000495115.2 Populus euphratica | reverse complement strand
AATATTTACCATAAATTAAAGGTATCTTATATTATTAGATATGTTATTATAAAACATGCTTTAGTTAAGGAGTTATTAATACTTCAAGTACAAAATAATAATATAAAACCTTGATACAAATACACTTTTAAGTACTAATCATTATTCCTTCTTAAAATATGGATATAATATTTTTCAACCATTAAGTATATGTGATGGAACTACAGAATTATTTTAGCTTAGCTAAAATTTGGACTTCAAGTATTATCGAAGTTTTGAGCACCTCATAAGAATATGATTAATAATAATATAAATTTTTTTTGTAAGTCATATGAAGTCCAAAAAAAATCTAAATAGATCTACAATAGAATTTTTGGATTAAATAATCAATTAATTAATTGATATTAATAATTTCATTCATTCTTCTTAATAAAGATGCTTTTTAGAATATACTTAGTATTTGTTAAACAAAGATGACTCATGACTAGTGCCTGCAACTTATTATAATAAAGTTTACCATGAAACATGTCAAGGGAGGATAATTATTTCATTAGACGTGCCAAAGAAAGATAGTTGTAACCTTGGACTTGACTAACTACCAAGTTCAAATGTCTTGGGTCTAGTATGTTTGCCATACCCATTACCTTAGATATAGCTAAATGTCAAGTCCAAATATATTGGGTTTGACATTTTTGTCAGACCTATATTACCTTATTCATTTGATGTTTTTTTAGTATTTTTTGATATTTTTAATATGTTGATATTAAAAAAAAATTATTATATTTTTAAATTAAAAAACTTTTAATAAATATAATACATCACAATACCAAATAGACGAAATAACTAAAAACTAATATTAATCTAGATAATGCGCTATATACCCCTCTGTTATTCCCTCACTCAAAAGCCAATAACTAGGGACATAAAATTTTCCCTTTTAGTTTAATTAAGGCCACAAGGACCAACATGTTACTCCGATGGCTTTGGAATTTTCAAACTAGTCCAGGCTTGATTAAATCCACACTTTAATAAAAAGAAAGATTATTGATGCAAATTCCTTTAACTTTTAAGATAAATATTTCCATATGCATGATGTTTGGAAACACAAGCAATTTGCATTTCTAAAAAAATAATTTTTTTGTTAATTTTTTTATTTGTTTTAGATTGTTTTAATGCGCTGATCTCAAAAATAATTTTTTTAAAATAATAAAAATATTATTTTGATACATTTCAGCATGAAAAGCAACTACAACCACACTCCCAGGCAGTGTTTGACACTACGGTTAGAAAGTATTTTTGAAAAATTTTGAATTTTGAATTTTTTTGCTTTGAATTAATATGTTTTTTATGTTTCCATATCATTTGGATGTGCTGATGTCAAACTAATTTTTAAAAATAAAAAAATATTATTTTAATGTGTTTTGGAATGAAAAGCACTTTCAAAAGGAATCGCCGCCATACTCCCAAACATTCTCTAGTGTTTGTTTATATGGTAATTTTTATGTTCATTTGAAATCATAAAATTGAAGTTGATTGGCTAACTATGAACCACACTTTTTAACTTATAGGACCAAAAAATTCTACATTGCAATAATTTAGATTAAAGATTACCTTTCTGCAACCCAAATCTCCATCCTAAACTCAAACCATATACTAGATCTGTTGTTGTCTTCTATTCTTTTCATGGTGATGATGCTTTTTCATAACCTATAAATGGTTGAATACACGCTGACATTGATGATGATGTTCAAAGTAATTTTCTTGATAAGATATTTAAAAAACTTCATGTAATTCAAATTTTCAATATCAGCAAAAATCATTTCCTTTTTCTTTATTTTTTTCTAAATTTATATGTTCTATTTTGTTTCACGAACCATAGATCTAACATCTTTTATTCCTGGAAAGCATAAAAAACTCTCGATTCTCACTATTTCAGTACATTCTACATTATAGGTCTCATGATCTATGCTATCTTTTTTTTTTTTTTAAGTTATATGTTTTGAAGTTTAGTTATAACTGGGAAAAAATTGAAGACATGCTCTTATGTATGTTATTACTGTATGACCACTGTATTTGTCAATATATAGAATTTTCTTTCATGTTATAAAACGAAAAATTGGGTTACTTTGTAGGCATATGCATTTTAATTTCAATACAACATCAATCCTTTATCTCATCGTATTGCAAAATAAACATTAGATGTCTTTCATGATTAGGATATTTTAACAATGTTGTTTGTAATCCTGTAATTTACTAATATTTGATGTTCTTATGTCTCAAGCCATAAGCATATTAAATTAACATACATGTAGAAAAAGACTTCTCAAAAAATATTTCTGATGCTACCGAATTTCTTATAACTTATCAGTGACACCTATATTGTGGATTTTTTTTGTTTGTAATATTATGTTTAGTATGTAGGTATGCTGATTTATGTGGAATCAATCAACATTCTCATGTATTACTAGACTTAATTGTTTTTCTTTATGATTTGGTTTTCTTTTTCTATAACTTTCTTTTCTAAACTTGTTTGGGTTTGCTTTTAATTGTTGCTTTCATAAACTTGGTTCAGTCCATGTGTGTTATTTCTTTGTTGCAGTGAGTGTTATAAGATCAACTTATTTGTTATTAATGTTAAATTCATATCATTAATTGTATCAAACACCTTATCTTGTCAAGTAGCCATTTGTAATTGTTGCTTTCACAGACCAAAATTGCTATTGCATTCATATAAACTTCTATAAATTAAATGGTCTTTTGTTATATTACATATAGGAAATTAACTTGTTAATTATATGGTAGAAAAAATATTTTAATCAAGAACATAAAAGATTCTCAATCACAAGATAAGACTTGTTGGATTAGAGAGATGTTGAACATATTTTGTGATATTTGTATCAAAGCAATTGAGAAAGGTATGTTATCAAACACATATTTCGACATAGATGTATGAAAATATGTTGTGACTTGCTTTAAGGAGCATACCAACCATGCATTAACAAAAGCACAATTAAAGAATAAAGTGGGATGGAGTAAAAAAGGATTGGAGAATATAGAAAAAATTGATTTTTGAAATAACAGTGAGCTGGGGTCCTGAACTTAGAACAATTTTAGCAACTGATGAGTGGTGGAAATCTAAAGTCAAGGTCTATTTTTATTTCAAAATGTGTACGATTATTATAAATTGTTTTATTATTTGTTCTTATGATTATAATGATTCATTTATATCTTTATTTTCTCTTGTTATAGGAGATACAAGGAGCTTGAAAGTATAGGCATTTTGGAATCAATCCCATATTATGTTGTAAATATGATATTATGTTTACAAATATTGTGGCTACCGGTCAGTATGCTTGGGCTCCATCATAGGGTTTGAATTTTGATGATGATGGTGTAGGTGAAAGGGGAAGGAATGCTACTAATAAGGATTTACATATAGAGAAAGGTCGTGGTGATTCAGAGGAGAATATTTTATCAAATTTTATAGAGGATGTCAGTAATATGGTTGTTGGTGTTAATTTTGCCAATAGTAGTAGCAATCCTAGTAGTAGTAATGAAAAGAGAAAAGGTGTCTAATAATGTACACAAAAAAAGTGTTAAAAAAAGTTCAAGAACGAGATTGTAACTTTTTCATTTTTAGATCGTTTAGTTGATAGTGTCTCTACTAGGAATGAATGTACATCTAGTGGTTGGGGTAGAAAAAGATGTAGCATAGAAGTGATCATGAAGGAGTTTCACTACATTAAGAAAGTAGTTTTTAGCAGTGAGCTTTATTATTTTACAAATGAGTTTTTTATGGTTAAAAACAAGAGGAAAATATGGACAACAATTAGAGATAGAGGAAGAAAATTTCAATGGCTCAAATTAATATTTAAAAGGAGATCAACGTTAAATCTTAGTGTAAAGGTAAATATAATATAATCTACTTGAAGTTATCTCTAAATCATTTCTTAGCAATTGAAGTTGATTATGATTTATATGTATTTTCGGTATCATCTAAATTTCATATTTGAAGTCAAATATTATTGGATATGTTATTATAATAATTTGTTCATTGGATTTTAAATGCTTCATGAATATTATTTTCATATTTGAACTGCAATGAATATATTTTGGTGCTGTGTTTTTTACAGTTAGAAAAGATATGAAATGCTAATCTGGACATCAATATTGCTGCTAATATGTTATTGTCCATTGCTCTATAAATTAAATGGTTGCTATAGAGTATGAGATTGAATGTACAAGATTATGATTCATTTTTAAAACAATGTGCTATGAAGTTAGAATTGCTTAATTCTACTGCATTTTATTGGTGACTATTGCTGAATTCTATTATGATCTTGTTCGAAGTTGGAATATTAGGTGAGAATGCTTGTAATTATAGGCTGGAATTATAGGTGAGAAAGTTGTTTGAATGGTTGTTAAATATTTGGCCTGTTACTTTCATTTTAGCTCATGTGAAATTTTATTAGTTATCTATTTAAAGCATACTAACAATAACAACATATCTATTACTTCTAACAACAAATGTAAAACAAATTTGCATTATATAGAAGTCATTTCATCTGATGCATTTTGAATTCCTTTGTATTTGAAAAGGTAAGTTGTCGTTTTTCAACTTATATATTAAGGTTTATGTGTAATCATAGCCTTACGTGAAGCATTTTTTTTATCCTCATTCCATTTTAATTAATTGACTGCATTTTATTAAAGTAAACTCCTAACATTATATATGTAACTGATTTTGTCTATATATATTTATGACAATTTCATGCGTGAAAAGAAATATTTCTTTTGTAGATATGGATATAAATTGGTTTAATACTTTATTTGATGAATAGTATGACAATGTTATGAATAATGTTATTCAGTATGTTTCAAATGGTTCTGGTGATAGAAGTAGTGGTAGTGGTTTTAGATGCAGTAGCGGTAATGGTTATGACAATAATACAGATAATGACGACGACGACAATCATGAAAATGAACAAAATAATGATAAGGAAGGAGATTTGTTTTGGCTTAGAGAGTTTGATCGGCGTAAACTATTGTTATGCATGGTTGAAGGACTTGCTTTGTATTATAATAATTATATTTATAAGGAACTATATATGGTTTTATACAACATGGAAATGAGATGGTTAAATGAAATTTTAAATAGATATTAGATACGTTATGTTAACATGTTTAGGATGGATGTAGATATATTGTAGAGTTTGTGTGTTGATTGGGAAACGTTGTACGAATTAAAGTATTTTAAGAGGATAAGTGTTATTGAGAAGGTAAACATGTTTCCCTATACTTTAGCTCTAGAAGCTTCAAACAAGAAAGTTCATGAGAGATTTTAATATTTAGGTGACACTGTTAGCAGATATTTTAATGAAGTTCTCAGGTGGATGTGCTTGCTAACTGTTAAATTAATCAAATCAGTAGATCCAAAATTCTCCACAACATCAACATAAATCACAAGAAAAATAATTTTTTAAAATAATTTAATAATTAAAAAGGCTACAAAAAAGTATTTTGACTACATTTTAATTGATTAATAAACAATTTTTTTTTTATGTAATATTGTATTGAAGCTATTAATGGAACATATATATATGTGTGTTTTTGTATCACAAGAAAATCAAATACCATTTATTAGTAGAAAATGTGTACCCATTCAAAATATAATGGTGCCATGTAACTTTGATATACAATTTACATTTGTTTGAGTTGGGTGAAAAGGTAGTGCATATGATACAAGAATATTTCTTGAGACAATTGACAATCCAAATATAAAATTTTTGAAGCCACCAATATATTGAGAAATAAAAAAGTGTGGGTATGTATTAATTTGTCATGTAATTTGCTTTTCGATCTATGATAATAATTAAATTTTAAATGAACACTATCTTGATATAGGAAAGTATTATCTTGTTGGTTCGGGATATCCAAATGAGTACGGTTTACTTAAGACCATATAGAGGTGAGAGATATCATCTTTTAGAATTTTATCAACAAGGCCAATTGCAAAGCCGAGAAGAATTATTCAAGCTTATCCATTTATCGTTACGATATGTAATAGAACATATTTTTAGAGTTTGGAAAAAAAGGTGGAGAATCTTGCAGATTATGCCTATGTTTCCTCACAAAACATAAGTTCAAATTGTTATTGCATTAATGACACTATATAATTATATTAGAAGGAAATCGATCCGAGATGTTGCATTCAATGAGTTTGATCGTCATCCTGATATTGTTTTTGATGATATTTTAACCAATGTGATTCCTCAATCATAAACACGTGGGCACCAAAGAAGTTCGCTTATGGATTATGTTTGTGATGACATTGCAGCAAGTTTGATGGGGCAATAATGTTTTTTTGTTTTAAAATGAACAATTTCTTTTTATGTCCGCTATTGTTTCTACTATTTGTTAGTTGTGCTATTTAAAACATAAATTTTAAATTTGTGTCCTTTTATCATTTTATGTACAACATCAATCCCAATCATAATTTTAACCAAACATATCATGACATGCTCTTGGACAAAAAAATAATTCGAACTACAATTTTAATCAAACACATATTTTATATAAACTAACCACAACAGAATTGATATCTTCAAAATCACTTTTATCAAACCATAACCACAATAATTACCTCAAAGACAAACATATTCTTAATATTTCTTGAAGACACTTAGACATCTTTTGGAAATGTTGTTGGCCATGTGTTTGTTAAAAATCTATTTTTTGGTTAAAAATTAGTTTTTGGTGTTTTAAAATTATTTTAAAGTGTTGATATTAGAGATAAATCTTAAAAAATAATAAAAATATTATTTTAATATATTTTCAACCGAAAACACTTTAAAAAATAATTACTACCGCAATACCAAATACTACATACTTAGGTGTTTGAAACAATGATAAAAGTTGCTTTCACTTGGAATTGTATCAAAATAATATATTTTTTAAAAAATTTATTTCCAACATCAACACATCAAAATTATTTAATAAAAAAAAAACATTTTCAAAAATTTGCAAAATTGTTGTTCAATTGTAGCGCCAAATACCCTCTTAGACCTTGTTTGGCGTAGTGGTTGAACCATCATTTTACAAAATTTTGAATTTTTTTGTTTTAAATTAATTTTTTTAGTATTTTTAGATTATTTTGATGTATTGATATAAGAGATAAATTTCAACCACATTAATCACAACAAAAACTAATTTTTTAAAACTTGTTTTTTTATATCAAAACTATAAAAGCTATCACATCGAAAAATAATTAGATATCAAAAAGATGAAGGGGGTGTTTGAGAGTATTAATAGTTACTTTTTAAGTATTTTTTGTTCGGAAATGTATTAAAATAATATTTTTTTAAAATTATTTTTAATATTATTACATCAAAACTACCCAAAAAAATATAATAATAATAATAATATAATAATAATAATTTTTTTTTTTTTTTTAAATTAAAAACTTGGCCACCCTCCTCTCATTTTAAAAGACAATACCAAAAAAATGAGGTAAAAGAAAGGATCTTCATGTGAAGATCACACCACTGTTGAGTTTGAGTTGGGAAGAACTAAAGAAGTAAACAAGTTTTCCGAGTGAGGGCAAGATAGGGTTGTAAGTTAGATAGGGGTGTTTTTGGAATAAAGATCTCGACCGCTTTTGTTTAATTTTGTACGAATTTAATAAATTAAATTCCATATTCTTAATTCAAAT
>NW_011502071.1:23695-26578 GCF_000495115.2 Populus euphratica | reverse complement strand
TTGTAGGCCTATGTCTTACGTTTCCATCCATATAAATTGGACCTAAATCTGAGATCTGTAGCTCCAGATATGACCCAATTACCGAACAGTGTTCTGGTTTGGATTGCACCAACATCTCTTTTCTAAGTTTGGCCATCTCTTTATCCTTACAATTTAAGTTCTTCAAGTCATCAATCAATCCTTTCATTTATGTGATAGGCCTGCATTAAAAATAGACATTTACCACAAATTAAAAGTATCTTATATTATTAGATATATTATTATAAAACATGCTTTGGTTAAGGAGTTATTGATACTTCAAGTGCAAAATGATGATATAAAACCATGATAAAAATGCACTTTTAAGTACTAATCAACGATGCTTATCTTGACTATGATGAGACTTAAGAGTCAATAGAAGATTATCTAAAGACTCTCTATGTTTTGAAATAAATCCCACCTTTTGATAATTTTCACAGTTTTTGCAAAATGCATGTGACTCCTTGAATATGGTTGGCCAGGAAAATCCACTTTGTAAGATTTCTACAATCCTCTTTTTTGAAGAGAAATGATCCCTACATGCCTTAGAGTGACAAAATTTAATGAAATTACTTACCTCATTGTCGAAAATGCATTTTTGAAATATTTGATCAGGACAATAATTGAATAAGTAAGGGTCATCCCAACAAAAATTTTGCTCGTTGCTCAAAAATTTTCTTTTGTCTTCAATACTCCAGTGAGCTGGGAAAAATCCTGAAGCAAGAAAATTGATATTTTTAGCAAACCAAGGCATTGAAATAAAAGAAAGTAAAGATTTATCAGGAAAGTAATCATCGATTGGTGTGATGTCGGGTGTCGAATCTATTGTCACTTCTGATAAAAGATCTGCATCAATCTTTTCGGTGCCTTTTTCATCCTCGATTTCTTCCTGATTGGTCATGGCATGAGAAAATGAAAGTGCTGGCGGAGAATCAGTCGTTTCTTTGCAATTTTCAGATTCAACCCCTTCCTTACCCTTAGAGATTGACTCATCATCTTTCTCATAAGGTTCAAGAATTAGTTTGTGAATAGCCTTACCACTACAAAGAGTGATGACTGATTTGACTTGATCCATGTGTTGACTTCCAGGACTACTTGCATTTGCATCATATTGCCCCTTAAGATTTTGCTGTGGTTGAGATGGAAACTTACCTTGCTCTTGAAAACTGAGAGCAGATATGAATTTTACAAGAGTTTCTTTAAAATATGTTATGCTTTGAGTAAGTTGAGTATTGATTGTCTCTTGCTTTTCAATGAATGCATACAAAGTTTCCTCAAAATTACTTCTAAGAGGTGGAGCATAAGAAGGTGCATATCCATAAGAATTTTGGAAATTATGGTGTGCTTGAAACTGTGGTGGTGAAGTTTGTGCAATGTCACTCTTCCAACTGAAATTTAGGTGATTTCTCTAACCAGGGTTGTATGTTTGCAAATATGGGTTATGATTGGGCCTTTCGAAACCGTTTAAAGCATGGGCTTGTTCATGGAGACATTCCTTAAAAGAAGGCATGGTTGGACAGTTACTAGTTGAGTGTTCATTTGTTTCACATATTTGACATACAAAGTTTTCAACAGATTTTAATTGACCACTCTTTTTCAATTCTAGTGCCTCGACTTTTCTAGCTAAAGATGCAAACTTGGCTTGAAGGTCATGATCTTCCCTAAGGTTGTACATACCTCCACTAGATGTATGAGGTTGAGTTTTACTCGGTGCCTCATAAGTACCCGCGGTGTCCCAATTTTGAGCATTTTCAGCTAACAAGTCTAAGTACTCCATTGCTTCATCAGGGTCTTTATCTTCAAAAGTTCCATTGCACATCAATTCAACCATTTGCCTATCTTTAGGTGTTAACCCTTCATAGAAATGTGAAACCAATCTCCATGTTTCAAAACCATGATGAGGGCAAGTACTAAGCAAGTCTCGATACCTATCCCAACATTGGTAAAATGTTTCTCCTGGTTTTTGAGTGAAAGTGGTGATTTGTCTCTTGAAAGAGTTTGTTCTATGAGATGGAAAAAACTTCTTTAAAAACTGTTGTTGCATTTCATCCCAAGCACGAATGGATCCTGGTCTTAAATTTTGTAGCCATGTTTTAGCTTTATCTTTTAATGAAAAAGAAAAAAGCTTTAATCTGATGGTGTTCATGCTACAATTTAAATTATTATATGTGTTGCAGACCTCCTCAAATTCCCTTAAATGCAAGTATGGATTTTCCAATTCCAAACCATGAAAAGAAGGTAAAAGTTGAATAATACCTGGTTTAAAATTAAAATGAGATGCATCAGGAGGAAAAACTATGCATGATGGTGCACTTGTTCTTGTGGGATTCATGTGGTCTCTAAGTGTTCTAGCACG
Source organism: Populus euphratica (assembly GCF_000495115.2). Taxonomy (NCBI): domain Eukaryota; kingdom Viridiplantae; phylum Streptophyta; class Magnoliopsida; order Malpighiales; family Salicaceae; genus Populus; species Populus euphratica. The sequence goes on along the minus strand of NW_011502071.1, from coordinate 24,204 downwards.
GTTATTCTCATTATTCTCATTATGAAGTGATTGATTATCTTCTTCGGCCATATTTTCTGAAAATGATGAGGATACCCTACAAAGTCTACCACTTGATGTACGTGACCACACTCTCATGCACGTGTAGGAATAAAATAAAAAGAAGAACAAGAAAGCAAAAGAAGGAGGAAGAAAACAAAATAAAAAGAAACAAAAGAAAAGAAACAAAGTTATATACAAGAAAAGTGAAAAGAGAAAATAAAATAAATACTATAATTTATACAAGAACTTACCTCCCCGGCAACGGCGCCAAAAACTTGACACGACTAAAAGATTGATGTCTTCTCCCAAGTGCAGGAGTGTCGAAGTAATAAATAACCCGGCAAGACCGGGGTCGAACCACAGGGAGGTTAATTGTACAAATTATAAACAACAATTATAAAACAACAATAACAACAACAACAATAGTAATAATAATAATAATAATAATAATAATAATAATAGTAGTAGTAGTAGTAGTAGTAGTAGTA
>NW_011502071.1:17368-21942 GCF_000495115.2 Populus euphratica | reverse complement strand
GCAAAGTATTAAAGAGTGAACAAGATAACAAATATAAAATATTTTAGTATCAAACATTAAAGTCCATATTGAGTTTACATTATACTTATTCTTACACCATTAGTGTAACTTTTTCACCTTGACATAATAAACTTAGCTAAACATAATGAAAGAAAGAAAAATAAATAAAAGTTAACAAAGTAAAGGAAAGGAATTGAAAGGCACAAACTTGATATTAATAAAAGCAAAACGTAAGCATTATAAAAATACAAAGAGAGAAAGCAAGAGCATGATCTTGATCTAGAAATCAAGATGCCTAAATGCATGGCAAATGCCTTCTTTTATAGGCCAAAATTGGGAAATATTGATTTGATGACTAATTGCCTAGTGGGTGTTGATGACTAATTGATGAGTGGGTGACCGATTCTTGACTTAGTGACAATCCTTATCTTCTCTTGTCTGTTCAAAACATCATTGATAATGTTAAAATTAAAACCACTTGAAACATGAAAGTTATAAGAAATTGTCTCAGCTTTCTAGGGTAAACAATTAAGGTTATTTGGACTTCTAGAACTCTAGATATGGGCCTAACACTAAATAGTGCTCAGGCTGGAGGATAGATTCGAACTTCTTTGTTGCTGCTATAATTTGGACTAGACTTAATAACTTTTGTCATATTAAAACATGTTTGGCCTAAATAAAATACAAGACTTGGTTATGGGTTGAAGCATGTGAATATTATACGTAAAAGTTATGAAGTTTGGATTAGAAAAGAAGAAGAAGATAAACTATGAAATAAATGTGATCCAAACTTATAAAATAAACTAATTAAAACATATGAGATAATAAAGATGAACAATTTCAATTGTGCATCATGAAGATAAGGAGTAATGGAGAAAGGAGGTGGTTAACATAAGGTTATCCATATAAACCAAAAGCTGAAGGAAGAAACAACAACAACAATTCAAAAAATTAACAAGAGTTGCTACGCAATTGAATCAAGTTCTCATGATCTTTAAGACTTATTTATTAATAGACTTTTAATTTCATGGCAACAATCAATATGCATATAACTCGTAGGTAAATAGCTTGTAAGCTGGTAGTTTGTAAATGATAATTAATAGGCTTATAATAGTCAGCTTGTAGTCTCCATCATCAAAAAACTAGAGATACCAATATATATATATATTTTAAGGAATTCTAGTGTATCCTTTATAATCAATTAAAAAGTCATCAAATGAATGTAAATTCCTTCATCTTAAGATGTTTGATTATTTTTTTACTTTTAGATTATTTGATTACTCCGCAAGTTTTATTTTACTTTTTGCATATTAAAAGATCATAAAAATTTTAATACAATATTATAAGTGTGGAACTATAAGTCTAGAGTTATAAGAATAGTGTCTAAAGTTCAAATCGTTAATATTAAATTTAAAATTTAACTTTGAAATTTAAAATTGTTTTAATTAAAGCAGATACAAAAGAATCCAAAATATATAAAATTAAAATTTGATTTCAAAATCAAAGTTTTTTTTTTTAATTTTTATATCAAAATAGCAAGAGAAACATAAGAAAAATAAAGAATGTCAAGAAGTGAATAACTTATCTCAAGAGCCAGAAAATCAATTCTTGTGGATTAGGTTTGGAAACGAAATATTGCTCACCTTCATGTCTGTTGGTAGTAGTACATGTAACAACTTGTCCATTGTTTAATATATTCACCCATGGAGACAACATAAAATCGAGAATCTTTTTTCTATTCTTGATTCTTATTTGGAAGTGCAGTTCAAATAAAGATGGATCAAAATTTAATTGTTTTTTAATTAATTTTTAAATATTTTAAATATTTTAATATTAAAAATATTATTTTAATATATTTATAAAAAAAACATACTACTCACATAGAAAGTTACCTTGCCATGGTCACATGACATATCCTGGATTATTAGCGTGAGTTGATGTATTTGTTGTGATATGAGGAAGCTGTAGGGAGCAACATGTGCTATTGATTAGAAATATAAGCATAGTACCAAGCAGCTTATAGTTCAGTGGCGTAAGGTGCTGCTCGCCTTCTTTCGAACTTCGGTTCGAGTCCTAGTGGCAGTGGGGTTGGCGAGTGGTTTCCTTCCTATGTCTGCTGGCTCCTCTCTGTGTGGTACGCTTGTCACCCCCGCGGTGCCTTACCTGTTCACTGGGCTTGCAGGATGTTCAGTGGACCGTGGAATTAGTCGTGGTGCGCGTAAGCTGGCCCGGACACCCACGTTAATAAAAAAAAATATATATAAGCATCGTCTTCTATCTCTCCTCGTTTTATTTATTTAGAAATATAAGCATCGTCTTCTATCTCTCCTCATTTTATTTATTTATTTATTTTTGATTATTTTTGGGTTATCATCTTCTACCAAATGCTAGGGCTCAACAGAAATAATAAATAAATAAATAAATAAATAATTTTTAAGGGAGTGGGATATTTTGGGGTAATGGCATTTAATATCTATTTGCAAATAAATTTTTAGGGATGGCTTTCAATAAATTTGCATTTTGCACCCACTTTTTAAAGCAGTGCCCCTAGAATAAGGGAATGCATATGTGCCTCGATCAGATTTAATGATAAGATTGGTGTCATGAGAAAACCTCCTCTCCACATTACAATTTCACTTTTTACGCGTTGAAGAGTTTAATCTCAATTGGGATTGGAATATACTATATAGTATTTATATATGGTTAGAAATAGTAATTTCTGTTGTTTTTACGGTAATGAATATTTTTAAATCATTCAATCGATATTAATTTCTTTATAATAAAATATCATTTATATTATATTGTTGCATTCTAAATAATTTAATGAGTTCTCAAAGGTATCGGTTCAAGCCCTATAAATTGTAAAAACAGATCACACATGCTTTTCTTATTGGTCGCTAAGAATTTATTAATCTGTACAATTTCTTCCTGATATTTTTCCAAAAACAAAAAGCAAATAAAAGAATTGCTAATCCTCGGAGAGGAAGGGGGGTCGAATAGGAAACGGACATCGAATTTCTTTTTATTTTACTTACCAATAAATAAAGTCACGAGGCATTAAACACTGTTGAAGTACAGTCTTACGGCGGACCACGATTCTTAAAACACGGACTGTCGTTAAAATTAACAATTTTCTGAACATATTTTTTTCTTTCTTCCCTCATTCTTCAAGTATGAAAGGGCCCTTTTTGTCAAATAATCGATACTCGAGCTAAAGGCCATAAAAATAAAAATAAATTATAAAGAGAGAGAGAGAGAGCAAAGAGTAAAGACGATAAAGCTGGAATCCTGGATGTATATAAAGACACCCTCTCTGCTTCTGTCCTTCTGCAAAACAGAGCAAACGCGCAAACACACTCATATACACTGAAAGTGGGATTGGGAGAGAGAATACTTAGCCAAGAAGATGTTTCAAAGCTCAACAAGGAGCAAATGGTTCGCTTTGTTTATGCTCTTCTTCGCTCTTTTTGCATCTGCAATCCTTGGAGAAGATGGTAAGTGTTTTCTTTCTTGTTTCCTTTCCATTTCTTACTTCTCCTTTTCTCTTTCAAACCTAAACAACAAGTGCATACCTTTTTTCTTACTCCATTATAACTTGTTTAGTAGATGCTTCTTGTTTGGTAGATATGTATATATTCTTTGTGGGTTATTGCTATTTTTGAGATCTGATTTACATTTACCCTACATACTTCTAGTTGTGGAATGCTTGGATTTTCAGCAATTACGCCTTATGTTTGAAGGATTAGGAGTATAGCATTGCGCACAAGCATGAACAAGAAAACTCCTAATCCTTCAAACTCCTAATCCGCGAGCTTTAACTTGAATACGGATACTAGCCCCGTCATTTGAAACTATAATATTCATGGAAACAGTTTGAGTCTCCATGACATTTTGAAGAAATAAACATTTATAGTTTTGATGTTGTAAGGTTGCCGGCTCATTCTTTGGCACATATGCTAGGAAGTCATAGAGCTAATTATATATGCATAATTGGAATACAGATTACCAGAAAATTGACCAATAAACTTATAGATCATATATTTCAAAGTAATGATTCTGAACTTCATTTTCAACACACAGAAGAATATTTAAGGAAATGAATTGCAATTGTGTTTTTTTTTAAATAGAGGTCAATAGACCGTTGAAAAGTAGTTATATATATTAAGGTCTTGAATTTGTTTTGGTCACTAGGCATTTTCCCCCCATGGTATATCCAACATGGATGCATTAAACCTTTTTCTTTCCCTTTCTTTCTCCAACCAATATTGCAATTAACTTGTGAGAGGATCGCTATTTCAAATGTTGGCAGAATTGTCCTATCAAAGATCTATACGGTGATTGTCTTCTCCTACGTATTTAGACCTAAAAACTTTAAGTTGAGATAGTAATGGGGGTAATATCACCCAATTTCTAGACATGGGAAGCTCCTAGATAGTAATATTATTGTTGTTTATGTACATGCCGCCCGCTCTCTCCTCGTCATGTGGGATGGGTAAAATTACTAGAGTAGAACATTCTGCCGCCAAAAATTAGTTCATGCTGGCATAAGTTAGCATAGTGACAAGGGTTCTTTC
>NW_011502071.1:0-17331 GCF_000495115.2 Populus euphratica | reverse complement strand
GCATAGTGACAAGGGTGCTTTCCCTAGAGCACGCTGGGGCTTAACTATTTTATTTTATTTACAATCTTTTTAATTTTCCAGCGCCGGTAAAATCACTAACTTTGAAAAAAGTGGGAGGGGGTAAACATGGGAATCTTAGGTAGTCGAGACGAGGCGGGTCCAGGGGAGCCGGAAGGGTGGAAAAACAATGGGCCAAAACGGTGTAGTAGGGTCCATGAGCTGCACGCGGCATCTGATTCAATTGGGTGTTACAAGTGTTCACATCCCATCATTACTTTGGCGTCGTCTTGAGATTCCAAAAACAAAAGGCCGAAAAACGAAAATAAATTTCTCCTTGTTTTATGCGGCCATGAGTTTTCCGATTTTCATTTCTGAGGCTCCTCCAGATAAGATAAGATTTATCCATCATGCATTGTGCTCTGCTTCTTCTCCACTTCATTTCTATTAAGAATAATGGTAACCACAATTTATTTGAGATAGAATGTAGTGTTTTGACTGACTTTTAACAAGTTTTTCATTCTGAGAGACCTTTTTATTCTATACTTGAAATTTTATAGCTTATTTCATATAAAACATGCACTGTGTACCCTCAAAATCTCTTGTTATTCGATAAATATTTTTTTAAATGTATTCAAATAATATCATATAGCGTCCATATTCCTAAAATCATTGTTTCGTCACTGGTTTTACGTACATGATATCACGGGGTCTGAATGCTTCAATCCGGAGCATTATTCGCTGCTTCCACATCAGTTCTCAGAAAAAAAATAAAAAGAGGCATGTGGATGTTTTTCGTTCTCTCAAGAATTTCAGGGCAGAGATTAGGGCATATCTTGGCAGGAGCTGTTTCATTATTGCTCAAAGGAAAAAAATATCCTCCTGATATTATATCCTCCTAACTACTGTGCTTGCTGTTTGGTGAGCCAGTTGGTGCGGCATCTTCACTGTTGGACCCTGTGATGTGTCACGTCTTTGTGTGTCGTGGGCCAAGAGTTGACTGTATCTAGACCATAGTAAAACGCTTAACCAGACATTGAACTGTGTCTGCCCCTTGTCCTACCACTGTTTATTTTATTTATATCTGAATATAAATATAATAGACCAATAATGCTTTTACATCAGACTCCCCATGCGTGGTCGCCGTTGCTATTCGTACCTTGTAGTAAAAGTAAAAAGCACAAGATTAATTAATAATTTCGTAGAAAACTTAAAGAGGTTATTTGATGCTGTTTCGATATGTAATGTTATGTTATTATTTCAGGGTTGGTGACAAACGGTGATTTCGAAACGCCACCGATCACCGGCTTCCCCAAAGACGAGGCCTTGGTTGAAGGGCCCACCGAAATTCCTGGGTGGAAAACAAACGGCACCGTAGAGCTGGTATCCTCTGGACAGAAACAAGGTGCGATGATCCTCATTGTACCGCGAGGTGCACACGCAGTAAGATTGGGGAATGACGCGGATATCAGCCAGGAATTGACGGTCGAGAAGGGATCTATATACTCGGTCACGTTCAGCGCGGCTCGCACGTGCGCACAACTGGAATCCCTAAACGTGTCAGTGCCACCTGCATCACAGACCATAGACCTGCAGACATTGTATAATGTGCAAGGGTGGGACCCATACGCGTTGGCCTTTGAGGCACCAGAGGATAAAGTGAGGCTGGTTTTCTCGAATCCCGGCATGGAAGATGACCCTACTTGTGGGCCTATTATCGATGATATTGCGATCAAAAAGCTTTTCACTCCTGAGCGACCCAAAGGTACAATCTTGCTTTTGCCTGCGCGTTTGAATTTCCTTCCATAGACAACCACCCTTTCATGCACCTACCTCTATATAGTAGTACGTGGGGGCAGCGTTTAGCTTATGCTTTTTGACGTTTTGATTTAGATCAAGAGCATCCAATGTGTGGGGTCTTGCGCCTTTTTCTTTCTTGCTTGGGTTCTCCTCCTTTTTGTCAAATTGAATTTACATGCGATTATTACAAGGCACGTCAACCTAGGCAATTATAATGTTAGATGCCTTGATTGATAATTAAGGGATTGTTGTTTGTTCTCTCTCCTCAGACAATGCAGTAATTAATGGTGATTATGAGGAAGGTCCCTGGATGTTTAATAACGTTTCACTCGGAGTCCTGCTCCCAACCAAACTGGATGAGGAAACGTCGTCGTTGCCCGGTTGGATTATCGAATCATACAGGGCTGTCCGCTACATAGACTCTTATCATTACTCCGTTCCACAAGGCAAACGTGCCATTGAATTGCTCTCAGGTAAGGAAGGCATAATCTCACAAATGGTTGAAACAACACCCAGCAAGCCTTACACGATGTCATTTGCCTTGGGCCACGCCGGGGACAAATGCAAGCAGCCACTTGCAGTCATGGCCTTCGCCGGTGATCAGGCCCAAAATATCCATTACACACCCGACTCTAACTCCACCTTCCAGGTTGCTAACCTCAACTTCACAGCCAAGGCCGACAGGACCCGTATTGCATTTTATAGCGTGTACTACAATACCAGGAGTGATGATATGAGCTCGTTGTGTGGGCCAGTGGTGGACGACGTTCGGGTATGGTTTTCAGGGGCAAGGAGAAATGGATTTGGAGGGCTCGTTTTAGGGCTTGGGCTTTGGGTGTTTGTTTTGGTTCTGTTTTATTAAGCCGTGGGGGGGAGGTTTGATTGGGGAGAAAGAGCAGCAATTGCATGTTTATTATGTGTATGGTGTAGAATCTTAAGAGGTCTGGCATGGGTGTTTTGGTAAGCGAAAATACCCAAAGTCCATGTGTTTGTCGTTAGTGACCTTGCTGTTAGAAATGAGAAATCTGCCACCTTTTCTTCTATCATATTGCAATCTACCTTAATTGCCCGGTGGTAGCCGTTTGTATAGAAATTTGTTTCCGTTTTGTATGGAAGCTGATTTCTTTTCAGGTACGTTTAGTTTTTTTAATGGAAAATTAGGATTTCTTGAAAGGGAATTATTCTTTGATTTTTTATAGTGTAATTATTATTCATTAACTTGGTAAAAAAAAAAGAATAATTTTTTAATTATTGTTAAGAAAATATAGATTAAACAAGAGCTGAAATTAAAAAAATAATAAATTATTTTAAATTAAATAAAAAGATAAAAAAAGTTGATGATAAAGTTTTTTTTAAAATTAATTTATAAATTATTTTAAATAATATAAAAAGAAAACATTATATTTTAAAAATAAAAAAAGTTAAGCAGTGGTGAAATTAAAATAAAAAGTAATTAAAATAATGTGAATCAAATATGATAAATATAAAAGTTTTAATTAAAAAAAAATTTAAAAATAAATATTAATAAAAAAATAAGGTCAAAAGTTATAAAAATGAAATTCCATCAAATGGAATAAAGTTGAAAAATAAAAAAAAATCAAAATAAAATATATAATAATAAAAAGATTGAGGAATAAATTTGATATAATTAACAAAAAAACACAATATTTTATAAAAAAAATATGATATTTTTAATTTAAAAAAAAAAACAAAAAAAAACAACAGTCAGAGCTATCGTGCTCCAACGCACCACACCACTATGAAGAACTCGAAAAAATGCTTTGAACGTGGAAGCTGATGTTTGACTTATAGGAGGCAACACACATGTCATTTAATCTTTTTTTAAATAATATAAATAATAAATTTCTCCTAGGTCTACTTAGGAATTACAAAATAAAAAAAATGATGAAATGATGAAAAGCTCCTAGATATTAGTTTAACAAATTTTGCTTTTAAATAGTTATTTTATTTTATTTTTATTTTTAATTTCAAAAAAATATATTCTACCTAAAATAAAAAGAAAATATTTTTTTGAAAATGAAACCAAATATTTTTTATTAAAAAATATTTTTCATTGATAAATTTTTCTAATGATAAATAAATATTAAAAAATTAAAAAATTAATTTTCAAAAAATTATTTTATATAAAACAAATAAAACCTCAATCATATTGGTTAAGACCTGACATGAATGAATTTTAATACATGCTAACATAGTTGTCTTGTCCATGTATTTTTTAAATAATAAAAATATAAATATTTATAAGAAATATAATAAATAAAATTATAGATGGAAATGTATTATTTTTATCATAATTGTTTTTTATCCCTCTTCATGTAATGCTTTGGAAAAATTAACCATAATCCTCTTAAAATTTAATTATTTTTTCACTATGCTTCTATTTTTTTTAAAGATTATAATTTATATTCTAGGTCAATTCATCTTTTAAATTTAAATAAAAAAATCAATCATAATATATAATATAGCATAAACAATCAAAATTTGCTCCCTATAACACAATCTCAAATTAATTTTAAAATCTACTTGATTTCTTCCCTCCTATCTCATAATACAAAATCTCAAAATAAAATAAAATATAATTTTCCATGATTAATTGATTTCGCTTTTCTTCACTTGTGATGTGATTTCACTTATATTACAAGTTGTAAATCAATTATTCTTATTTTTTCAATACCTTAACAAATCCCAAATTTATTTTTCAAACCCATTTTTTCCCTTTAAATTGATTTTTCTCAATGCTTATAATATTCTTGTAATATTATAAATCATTGAATATAGTATAATGAGAATTATATAAATTATTTTTTTGATTTTTAAAATTGTTTTAACCCTGGATGTAAACCATAATTATTTATAAAAAAAATTGATAATATCATCATAAAAAAGTTAAAATTTTCTTTAAAATAATGGGATAATTGGAATTCAAGAATTAGGAAAAGGATATCTAAGCAAATGGCAAGATAAGGAAAATTTTCTTTTTTTTTTTTCAACAAGTAATAACATCGTTTGCCCTAATTTTTTTATATTGCACACAACAAATTGCCTACCTAGTCAGATAATAAGTAACATTCTATTAGCTTTTCCAGCCATTAAAGTGTTAGAGTTAGAGTTTTTTTAACCTAAAACCCAATTTTTATTTGTTTTACATAAAAATACCAAAATAAATAGTTGAAACCTTAATAAATTCATTTCAAACCTTAGACAAAAAAAGCTTATAGTCATTTTAAGAAACCAAAATTCAAGACAATAATAATAAAAAAAACTTTACAAGTTTTGATCTATTATTCTTGTCATGTTTAAAGAGAAACACCAAATCTATTGAGCTTTCCTTTCTATGATAAACTCATTACACTAAGATCAGATGTTTTTGTAGCTAGAATGTAGTTGTTTGTCACTTTCTCTCTCTCTTTTTTCAATGACTCCTTTTCTCCTCTCAAATTTTAGGAACATAAATGTAAACAAATAAATTTAGGGTTAGAATGTGAATCCCTTAAAACATAGGGATCAAAAAAAGTAAAACTTTAAGGACCAAACTTTAATTATCCATGCCCTATGAATAGTTTCACACCTAATGTTATAACCTAATTTTGGATCCCTCAAATTATTTTATAAAAACTTACATATTTTTATTAAAAATCTAAAAATATTGTTTTATAAAAGTTTTTGAACTACAACAGACCAAAATACTAGAAAAAGAGCTAGATCGGAATGTTTTGACAAGATAGGGTAAAAAAGGACTTAACAAAAAGAAAATTGAGGTTAAAATCCAAACTTGACAAAAATTAGAGAATCAATTGAGTTTAAAGGGTTAATTAAACTTCAAACAAGTTTAATTGACTTTTTTAATGATTTAAGTGAAGAAAAAGTAAGTTTGAAAGTTAATTGAAAAAATAAAATGAAAGAGAATTAAGTTCCAGAACTTAATTAAACTTCTAAGGGGGTTTGTTGATTCAATTGAAGAGAAACCAAATTTAGAGGTCAAATTGGAATCAATTCACAAAGATTGAAAAATTACAAATAAATTGAAACTTTGCAAGACTACTTAAAAAATTAAAAAATCAGAGGCTAATTAATGATCAAATTGAAGAATCTCAAAACTAAAGACCAAAGTGCAAAAAACACACGAGTTCAGGGATTTAAATTAATCAAGATTAAGGGATAATTTAGAAGAAATTAAAATTTTAATGGTTGATAGGGATCAATTTGCATAATCTTAAAACCAAGGACTAATTTGTAAAAAATGTTCAAATTAAAGTATTTAAATCAAGGTTTCTAGGGCTGCAATTACAAAAATTAAAAAGTTACAAGGTTAATTGAATGTGCATATACTAAAATTGAAAAGACAAGGACCGACTTGAAATTTCCTAAAAACCCTAATTTCTAATGCTTAAACAGATGACATGTCACTCTCTTTTGATGAAGAGATTGAATAACATGTTGTCCTATCCTTATTTATCTTTTTCTTTAGTTGAGAAGGCTGATTGAGATGCCACTTTTAGATGAATGAACATGGCATCTCCAACTACCTTAAGGGCTCCAACCACCACCACCACCACAACTTGATTGAAAAACGTCTTCTCGACAAGGATCAACTACTTCTATCAAACATTTACATCTCATCTACTTTAATGATATTGATAACATATTGTCCTCAGTTAGCCTCCCCTGAGTTGACAGATGAATGTGTTTGGGGACAAATCTTCTAATAAATGATTGAGGAGTTCTAAAATTCAAAATCATATAAGGTTTGTTCCTAATGGTAGACATACATCCCTATTATATGATATATGTCATTATATGACATGATTATATCCCAATTTCCATGATTATCTCATCAAAGGAGACCACTTTGTTATCCATGACTAATAAAGAACATTCCATGTTTGAGTAGACTTTATGGATACCTTCTCTTGATAGGTTTGAGGTTATAAAAAGATAAAGTGAACTAGAAGTAACCTTTTTAAGGATGTTAGAGGAGAGGGTGAGAAAGAATCTTCTTTAAACCACCAATCTTGTGTAAAACCACCATAGTTTTGCAACCTTTTAGTTTTGGGGTTGTGATTAATATTTAAAACTATATTTTTATCAATGTTTTATATTAGCATTTTGCACTTGAAGTATCAATTACTCTTTAACTAAAACATGTTTTATAATAACAAGTCTGTTACTATAAGATACCTTTAATTTATAATAAATGTTCATTTTAAATGCAGGCCTATCATACAAATCAAATGATTGATTAATGAGTTCAACCACTGAAATTGAGAATACAAAGAAAGGGTAAAGCTTAGAAAAGAGATGCTGGTTCAGTTCAAACAAGAACATTGTTCCGTCATTGGGTCATATCTGGAGCTGTAGATCTTAGATTTTAATTTGGTTTATATGGCTAGAAAGCTCAAACATGGGCCTAAAACATTCATGAGAATGCAAGACTCAATTCTGCTATTTGGAAGTCTAAATCTTAGCAACAACAGAGAAGTCCAAATCTGTCTTGTCGCCTAGACACTGTTTAGTGTTCAACCTATATCTTGAGTTCTAAAAGTCCAAATGATCTCAATTTTTTTTGTTAGAAAGCTGAACAATTTCTTAAAACTTTCATGATCAAGTTTGTTCAAATTATGATGGTAGCAATGACGTTTTGTTCAGACAAGAAGATAAGGATTGTCACCAAGTCAAGATGTGGTCACCCACTTAACAATTAATCAACAAATCAATTGTTTTCAATTTTGGCCTATCAAAAAAGGCGTTTGCCATGCATTTGGGCATTTTGGTTTTCAGATCAAGATCATGTTCTTGCTCTCATTTTATTATAATGCTTAAGTTTTGCTTATATTAATCTCTTGTTTATGCTTTTCATTTCCTTTCTTTTACTAAGTTAACTTTTATCTTATTTATGTTCACATCTTGTTTATTTATATTTCTCTCTTTTATTATGTTTAGTTAAGTTTATTATGTCAAGGTGAAAAGGTTACACTAATAGTGTAAGAATAAAAATCATATAAACTCAACATAAACTTTAATGTTTGATACTAATATGTTTTATATTTGTTATCTTGTTCACTTTTAACACTTGGTATAATAAATACTTGGCACTTTCATAGCCCAACCGTATGACATAACCTACACTTGTGCTATAAAAGAAACTTGATTTATTGTTAACATAAGTTATAATCATGAATATCTGATAACATTTACAAGTATTAGCATTATTCGAATAAGATAACTAATATAATCATGTTAATAATTTATAATCTGATTGGAACATTCTTTGTGTATGGTTTCTAGTTGAGTAATAAAAAGAATTTATACTATACTTGTTTGAAATACTATTAGTAGATTTTACAACCTTGACAATTATTTTATCATTGTTTATTCCTTACATTAATCTTACATATTAAAGTCCTCCTCCTCCTTCTCTTTCTCATCATCATCATCATCATTATTTATAACTTATATAGTTAACCTCCCTGTGGTTCAACCCCGGTTTTGCCGAGTTATTTATTACTTCGACACTCCTATACTTGGAAGAAGACATCAATCTTTTAGTCGTGTCAGGCTGACCTATAAAAGAAAGTGGTTTTCAAGGTTGAAGATGGGGTATTTAGGAAGAAAAACATAAAAGAAAATTAAAGAGAAAAACAAAAGAATTTTTTAAGGTTCAAGAGCAAAGTACAAGAATATTTCGTGAACAGTTGAGAATATAAAAAGAAAGGCATTCAACATAAGGATTAGGAGCTGGATTGTGTCCATATTGGGAATATATATACAATATGAACATTGCTCATGATAGGTCTAGTATGTAATTTCTAGAGAAAAGGTAGATAAGGAGACTGCGTGTGAATATGCTCAATGATAAAGAGATTTGGCCATCTAGAGTACATCCCTCAGTATGGAATATAAAGATGGTCACTCTGGTTGCTAATATGCTCAAAATACCCTACTATGAGCATGTTATGGGTAGCTCAACTTGGTAGTTTATTGATGCCATGGCAATGACTGAGTATTTTAAGTAAGGAATATAAAGTGAAAGGACTTTTACGCTTACTAAGAATAGGGTTTTTGGAGGTAAAAATAAGTTAATAATATCAAAGTAGGATATAAAAGCAAAATGAACAATTTCTAAAATCACAATACTTAAGCCTTTTCATTCTAAATAGCCAATATAAACTTTAACTTACCTTTTCCCACTAAAAAAACCTAAGTCATAAAATAACTAAATTGGTAATTGACCTAAAAAAAGCTACCAAAGAACCTATGAACAATTACCCCCACTATTATCATTGAATGAAATGTACTAAGTATTTGACGAGTAGCTCAAGTTTCTCTTACACTACTACCACTATCCTATCTAAATTAGTGTAAGCTAGAGCTTACTTGTGAATATCATGCAGGCATAGCCGGACATAACTTTCACACTTGTAATATATTAAAAAACAAGATCTTACAAATGATCAAAGCGAGGTGAATAACATTTGAAGAATCACCTGATATAAATACAAATCCTTTGCCTAATTATGCTACAAGTAGTGGAATTGTAGATGCCATATAGACTAGAGGCCTAAAGACCTTTAAGGTGTCTATGGATAGGGTCTATAAAATGCTTATAAAAGTTGGATATATAAAGGATAGTTGTGAGATTTGGCTAATGGTAAGAGTTTCTGTAAGTATCACTAGAAAAAGGGTCATGTGATTGATCAATATGAAGATTTCAATGAGGTGATACATATGCTAATTCAAGGTACTCTAAGAATTAAAGAGGCAATGAGCAAAGATATACTCGTAGTTAAAAAACCTAGCAAGAATATGAAAATTTACCAAGTATAGTTTATTGCCACTAGGCTGTCCAAGTTGATTTTGTCTAAACCTAAAGTAACAAGTAATGAGAGCCACAATGGCTTGCTATATAATTATGGATTTTCCCTTCCAGAGCACATAACCATCACTTGTTTTTCAAGAAGACATCAGAGGCATAGCTTATAGTGGAAGGTTTTTTACCCGTAAGTAGCTTGAGAAACAGAGAAAGGCCAAGGGTAAAGAGGTAATTATTTGTTTAAAGAAGTAAACAAGCTAGTAACTGAAGAAGAAACTAACAAATTCCTAAAATTGATAATGCATAGTAAGTATAGTGTTGATGAGCAACTCAAATGAACTTCTGCTAAGATATCTTTATTATCTTTGATCTTCAGTTTCAAATTGCACCAAAAAGCTTTATAAAAGGTGCTAAGTGAGGCATATATGCCTCAACATACCAATCAAGCAACCATGAAGCACCTAATAGGCAGAATTCAAATCTCAAATTATCTGTATTTCACTACAGATGAGCTGGAACCCGAGGGTACTAGACACAATAAACTATTATTCATCACAATATAGTGAAAATGTTTGTGTTGATTGATAATGGGTCAGCATTGAATGTGTTACTAAGACTTATATTGAAGGAGATGCTTATTGATATATCTCATATGAAGCCGAGTACCATAATGGAAAGGACATATGGTGGCTCACCAAGACAGGTAGTAAACAAATTGAAAGTAGAGCTGTATATACGACCATAAGTTTTTTGATAACATTATAAGTGATAGAAATCTATCGTTCCTATAACATGTTGTTAGGAAGGCCTTGGACTCATATTACTGGGGCAGTAACTTCATCATTGCATTAATGGTTGAAGTATATCATGAATGGAATATTGATAATAGTTAAAATTAAAGAAACCATTTCTATGAGAAGAAATATGGATGTACCCTTCATTAAAGTATATGATTGTACGGATGCAAATATTCGTGCTTTCAAGATTGCGTATACGAAGTGGATTCCTGAAAATACTACATTGATAAAGCCAAAAATCTCTAAAGTAACAAGGATGACAACTAAATGTTTCTAGATACATGGAATTCCATTTCATTATGACCTTGACAACAAAATGTTGGAAAGGGTCAACCTGATGAAGTTAAAATGTGTTGATCAGAGATTTAGGCTTGAATATAAGCCTAAAATAGATGACCATAATGGGTTGTTAGGAATGAAAGAAAAGCAAGAATGACAAGAATCGAAGAAAGAGAGCCAGAAGCCGAGAATACTACTAATCTGAA
The DNA here is from genome assembly GCF_000495115.2 of Populus euphratica. Taxonomy (NCBI): domain Eukaryota; kingdom Viridiplantae; phylum Streptophyta; class Magnoliopsida; order Malpighiales; family Salicaceae; genus Populus; species Populus euphratica. The sequence continues at coordinate 6,421 of NW_011502071.1, read as the reverse complement.
TAACTTTCCCAATGCCTGCTCAAGTGATAAAATCTAATGATGAAGTGTTGAACGTAACTGATCTCTATATCAACATTGTAAAGTGTAAGAATAAGGAACTATATATAGAGACATAAGTTACAGTGAAGGATGAAATGCTATCTCAGTTGTCTATTTACACAGTTGAGAAGATTCCTATAAGAGATTTTATGAAGAGGCTAGTAGATGGGGAGAAACTTTAGAATTTAAAAGATAAGCATCTTCCATTTATGTTTAAAAAGTAACTGTTATTTTTTAATCATTCTTGTTAAAATGCTTTATCCTTATTTTGTTTTGTTTATACATATTAGTATCACATAATGCAATCATTTTAACCATTGGACTAATCTCAACATGTAAATTTGCTACATAAATTATTAGTGAAAATTGGTTCATTAGTGACGCAGATTTGTTAGTGGACTGATTCGCTAAAATGCAGAATCATCAACAAACTAACTTGCTAGAACACAATATCATTAGCGAACTGATTCGCTGGTGAAACCATAATTCAGCAATAAAAACTGAATTGCTATAGAGACAATACAATTTGGCAGTGACAACTAACTCGCTCTAGATAACACAATTCAACAGCGAGAAGTGACTCGCTGCAAAGACAATACAATTTGGCAGTGAGAACTAACTTGTTGCAAATAACACATTTTGACAGCGAGAATTGACTCGTTAGAAACAACACAATTCAATAGCGAGAACTAACTCCTTGTAAAGATAACGCAATTTGGCAATGAGAATTAGGTCGCTACAGATAACACAACTCAAACGAGAATTGATTAGCTACAGACAACACAATTTTGGTAGCAATCTTTAATTCGTTGCAGGCAATACAATTTTAGTAGTGAACACTGATTTACTATAGAAATCAGTAGCGACGATGAAATCATTTTTGGTTTCATTACTTCCTTTTAACTAAGCGTCAGGCTTACTATATGCTTTCCTCTACTTCTCACTCGAGATGGATATAGGACTCCCCGAATCACACTCCACTCATCATTTGTCATCAAACAACGCAACATGAACACAAGTTCATTTCATAAGTTCATTTAGCAAGGTTTTCTCAATTCATTTATTCTAACATCGTCATCAACTGTAGCTACTACATTTATTCATGCATTCTTAATTGCATTGTAGCTGTGTACCAATATAATTTACAATTACATGCTTACTTTCTCGATTCACAATCACACACACCTATTTAACGCATCAATGAACCAAAGCAATACTAGAGGAAGTCTCGTTTATGCTGCAATTACAATTTCATTCACATGGCATATAAACATGCAATTTCATCAATCATGCAATGGAATCAGGCATCAACATAACATGGTTTTTGTTATTTTTTTCTAGTGTGCACTTCAAGGTTCAAAGATCATTTTATTTTACATATAACATCATCCTAACATATTGTCATGCCATTTCATCAAACACGAGCATAATTTCACATCATTAACATCAACATACTTCCAGTTTTGATTCCAGCAGGGTTAAGGTTCCATATAGTCACAATCCATGTTTTTTCATCACTTTCTATTGCCTTCAGTTTAACCCTTTCTATAACCGGCCCTCCCCTTCAGTTTGTGTATCCAAAACTATCCATTTCTTTTGTCAATTTATCTAGAATTAGGACCTATACCCAACCTCAATTTCATCTTTCTGCCTAGTTAATTTTCCTTAGCAGCTACTAGAAATTCCTAGGTCATTTAGTTGGGGTTTTCACCTTCCTTTTTGGTATCAAAATTACAAGAATGGTGGAGAAGTGTTGTGGTTCATACATGTCATGATGTCGTGGTCATACAAATTAATTACCCTAACTTAAAACACAACACACAAGATAATATAGAGAAAGCAAAGGGTCGATCTCATGAGAAAGGTTCAAGTTAGATTTTTATGCTAGATGATATGCAACTTGGGGGGTTTGGACGTTATCTAGGCTAAAGCAAAATAAATTAGAAAACTATCAAATAAAATTAAATAAAATCAGAAAATTATTAAGAGAATAAACATTGGTTGCAAGCATACATCCACCAACAAAAACTAGAACCGATCCTTAAAACGAAACTTCAATTTATATTCTATTTTTTTTATCTTTTCTTAATATTGGTTAATTAACGGATCCGTTGTATAATAACCCTAACCAACAAACAATCACAATGTTCGCATTAATGATTTAGTTCAATGGCAGCCCTAAGAACTAGATAAATTGAATGATCTCTTGACAATCAAGCCACAACTTATGTTCCTTTGTTTGAGTGTTCCCTCTAAGTTTAATAACATAGTTCCACCATAATTATCAAGCTTAGCTGTTTCTCAAGTTCATATATCACTACTCCGGTTTTGATATCAAACTTAGCAATAGATTGTTTATAATAATAACTTAGAGTCCGTTCTAACAATTAAAATAAACAATCATATGAAAAATATGCATAGGAAAACAATCATACTCATTCATAATATAAACAAACAATAAAAGAAAGAATAAATCTCACAGTTCTTGAAATCTGAAGGTTTGTTGCGTCCTTGCAACCAAGAAAACAAGCTTAGTCTTGCATATCTATGGAACACCTACTCTTAAAAATATAAGAAAGCATTATTTCTAGGTTGTAGAGAGGAGAATTTATGTTTCTTCACTTCTGGTTGCTGTCTCCTTTTGGCTGGCTGCCCCTCATTTCTTCTCTCATTCTTTTTATATACTAGGAAACTCTAGTCTCTATTTTACAAAATAGTCCTCGCTTAAGTAGATAATTTATATTTAAGTACTTCCATAACTATTTTTCTAAAAAAGAAGAAATAGCCTTACATGAAATCTTCAAATTTTGACTTAGAGGAGCTAAATTTCTGAAATAAAAACTTGGATATCGGTTTAAATGCTTCATAATGTAATTTGGACTCCTTTCTTTACAAAACTTGTTTTTTGATAGAATTTATTTGTCATCTTTGAAAAATCATATCTCCTTCATATGACATTTTTTTTGGATGAAATTTGGAGCGTTTATAGGCTCTTGAGTTAGGAATCCAAAAAAATTAAGTTTAAAAGCCACTAGAATCATTTCATTTCAATCTCTAGAGCTTTTTAATGCCACTGGAATCATTTCATTTTGACCTCTAGAGCTAATGCTTTACACAAAACATTGACTGAAGTTTAAATTTGCCAATTACCTTCAATTTACTCTTTTTTGCATATTTCATCCTAAAGTGCCTTTAAAATATAAAACAAATAATATCAAGACATTTTATATATAAAATATAGGCAAAACACTAGTTAAATATGGGTGAAACCATCAAATAATATGGATGCATCAATACCTCACAATTCACAACAGTTTTAGGAAAGGTTTAGTGGTCTTTTATTCTCTCTCAATCCAATTTCTTTGTTCTCTCACCTACTATCTAGCTGGCCTTCTAGGTCTCTCTTCTCCCTTGTTTTTTTGTTGTTGTGATATTGCGGTCTCACAAATTGATTACCTTTAACACAACACACAAGATAGTATAGAGCAAGTAAGGGGTCGATCCCATGAGCAAAGTTCAAGTCAGATTTTTATGCTAGATGATATGCAATTTAGGGGGGTTTGGAGGTTATTTAGGCTAAAGTAAAAGTAAATAGAAAGAAGTAATTAATGCTAAATAAAAAAAAATCAAAATTTATCAAGAAAAACAAACCTTGATCACAAGTAAACGTCTACCTACAAAAATCAGTACTCATTGAAACAAAACGTCAATTTACACTCTGAATATTTATCTTTTCTTGTGTTGATTAGTTAACAGATTTGTTGTATAACTAATCTTAACCATCAAACAACCATAGTGTTGGCACTAGCAATTTAATTCAATGATAGCCTTAAGAACAATATGAGTTGATTAATCTAGACAACATAACTGCCGTAGTCTATCTTTGATTTGATCAATCGAATGTTCTACCTAAGGTTAATAATATAAATCTGCCATAATTATTAACCTTAGTTGCCTCACAAGTTCATACCACAACTCCGGTTTTGATATCGAACTTAGCAATAAATTGTCTACATTAACAACTTAGGTCTGCTCTAGCAATTAGACCATTTTCAAGTCCAAATTGTAGCAACAACGAAGAAGTCCGAATCTGTCCTACAACCCGAACACTATTCAGTGTTTGGCCCATATCTGGAGTTCTAAAAGTCCAAATGACCTTTTTTTTTTTTCTGGAAAGCTGGGATAATTTTCTACAACTTTTAAGTTCCAATTCTGATGTCATCAATGATGTTTTGGGCAGACAAGAGAAGATAAGGATTGTCACCAAGTCAAGAGTTGGCCACCCACTCATCAATTAGTCATCAAATCAATAGTTTCCAATTTTGGCCTATAAAAGGAGGCATTTGCCATGCATTTAGAAATCGTGGTTTCCAGATCAAGATCATGCTTTTGCTCTCTCTTTGTATTTTTGTAATGCTTAAGTTTTATTTTCATTAATATCTTGTTTATGCCTTTCATTTCCTTTCCTTCACTTAGTTAACTTTTATCTTATTTATATTCTTATTTTGTTTATTTATGTTTCTTTCTTTCATTATGTTCAACTAAGCTTATTATGTCAAGGTGAAAAGGTTTCACTAATGATGTAAGAATAAGTATAGTGTAAACTTAACATAAACTTTAATGTTTGATACTAACATATTTTGCATTTGATATCTTGTTCACTCTTTAATACTTTGCTTGTTAAATGACTAATCTAGATTTATATTGTATAACACTTGGTAAAACAAATACTTGTCACTTTCATAGCTCAACCATATGGTATAACCTACACCTATGCTATGAAAAGAACTTGATTTGTTGTTAACATAAGTTATAAGCATGAATGCCTGACAACATTTACAAGTATTAGTATTAGTATCAATTTTTTAGTTGTGTCAAGTTTTTGGCGCCGTTGCCGGGGAGGTAAGTTTTTATACAAATTATAATATTTATTTTATTTTTTCTTTTCACTTTCTTGTATATAACTTTGTTTCTTTTCTTTTTTTCTTCTTCTTTTATTTTCTTCTTTCTTTTATTCTACTCCTACACGTGTATAAGAGCGTGGTCGCGTACATTAAGTGGTAGACTTTATAGGGTATCCTCATCATTTTCAGAAAATATAGTCGAAGAAGATAACCAGTCACTTTATAATGAGAATAATGAGAATAATCGTGCTAGAACACTTAGAGACCTTATGAATCTCATAATAACAAGTGCACCCTCATGCATAGTTTCCCCCTTGATGCATTTCATTTTAATTTTAAGCCAGACATTATTCAACTTTTACTTTCTTTTCGTGGCTTAGATTTAAAAAATCCATACTTGTATTTAAGGGAATTTGAGGAGATTTGGAACACTTAAAATAACTCAAATTGTAGCATGAATACCATCATATTAAAACTTTTTCCTTTTTCATTAAAAGATAAAGCTAAAACATGGCTATAAAATTTGAGACTAGGATACATTCTTTCTTAAGATGAAATGCAATAACAGTTTTTAAAGACGTTTTTTCTATCTCACAGAACAAACTCTTTCAAAAGACAAATCACCACTTTCACTAAAAAATAACAAGAAAAGTTTTACCAATATTAGGATAGGTATCGAGACTTGCTTAATACTTGCCCTCATTATGGTTTTGAAACATAGAGATTGGTTTCAAATTTTTATGAAGGGTTAACACTTAAAGATAGGTAAATTGTTGAATTGATGTGCAATAGAACTTTTGAAGATAAAGACCTTGATAAAGCAATAGAGTGCTTATACTTATTAGCTGAGAATGCTCAAAATTAGGACATGCAGGTACTTATATGGCACCGAGTAAAACTCAACCTTATACATCAAGTAGAGGTATGTACAACTTTAGGGAAGATCATGACCTCCAAGCCAAGTTTGCATCTTTAGTAAGAAAAGTCGAGGCACTAGAATTGAAAAAGAGTGGTCAATTAAAATTTGTTCAAGATATTATATGTCAAATCTGTGAAACAAATAAATACTCAACTAATGACTGTCCAACTTTACCTTCTTTTAAGGAATGTCTCCATGAACAAGCCTATGCTTTAAACAATTTTCATAGGCCCAATCATAACCCATACTCTCAAACATACAACCCTGATTGGAGAAATCACCCATCAGTTGGAAGAGTGATAACAATAATGCATAAACTTCACAACTACCATTTCAAGCATACCATAATTTTCAAAATTCTCATGGATATGCATCTCCTCATGCACCACCTCCTAAAAGAAAGCTTTACGAAACATTACAAACATTTATTAAAAACCAAGAGACTATCAACACTCAACTTGCTCAAAGCATAACAAATTTTAAGGACACTCTTGTAAAATTTACATCTGCTTTTAGTTTTCAAGAGAAGTACTTAAGAGTCAGTATTTCCATTTTCTCG